>NC_141139.1:75150979-75450979 GCF_053477565.2 Lygodium microphyllum
TACTTATGAGTGACCTCCCTAGGTTCTTCATGTGGGGGTCTCAAGAATCAGGGACATTAATTGATGTGGGGATCTTAGAGGAATCAAGGACGTTACACATTAGGAACCTCGGGTCAATTTTCATGGGTCAAGCCGAATGCTCCCCTGCAAGGTAGAGCCAAAAGCAACCTAACCATTTAAACTAATGCATTCCATGGGATCTAAGTCATGACACTTAGGACAAAAAACTACACAATGTTACTCCCTAAGGTTTCTTAGGTGAGTAATCTCATTTCGATAGTGATGTATGAGAACATATCTAAAACCACGAAGACACTATTTTCCCATTAACCTTTTATATGAACCTATTCACTATAAGGCATACTTAGTCTTATAATTTTCTCTATTGATACCTCTCAATACATTGTGTGTTGTGTACTCTCAATCATTAGGTTAACATTTAGGCACAATTCATGTGCATGATGTAAAGGAAAGAGAAGTGAATAAACCAAGATATTTGTTACTTATTATGCGATCATCTAGGCTCTCTACAAATCTTGGTGAGGATGATGATGTACTCACTTCTTAGCCCTCTTGGTCTAGAATCTCCTACTCATAATGAGCCAATGTATACACATCTATAGCCACCAAGCTATATGGAGAAAGTGATTATGTGAGGTTCTCTAAATACCCATAAATGTGACCTTTAGGGGTGAGATGCCTGGCCTAGGGGTGGTCCAAGTGCCTTAACTTCATAGCCTCCCCATGGTTGAAATGGTGCAAGTTTTCAACTCGCGGTATAGACTTCCTAAACTACACATGCTCCTAAAGTCGAGATAATGGTTCAACTTAGGGAGGTGGTGCTATGGATGGTCTAAATGGATCAATTACTAAAATGAATGGGAAGTTATGCAGTGTGAGGTTCTCTAACTACCCATAATGTGACTTTTGGGAGTGAGATTCCAAGCCTAGGGGTGGTTCAAGTGCCTTAACTTCATAGCCTCCCTAGGGTTGAAATGGAGAAAGTTTTCAACTTGTGGTATAGACTTGCAAAACTACCATTTGCTCTTGAAGTCAAGATAATGGTTCAACTTAGGGAGCTAGTGCTATCTTATCAAAGGTCTAAGTGGCTTATGGTGGATGCAGTCTATCGTAGAGGATATAGAGCCCCTGTGCATTTGTCAAGGTTTCTCTATGCTACAAAGCCCCCTTAATGTAGCTTGAGAGCGGTGCCCTATCCAATGTAGGTAGGCCCTCTTGGTTCATTGACTTAGATATGGATAGAATTGAGGTGGTTCTTAGACGGCCCGCTCTAGGGATACCTACGCACCCATCTTGAGGTGATATTTAGCCCCAATCAAGTAGGAGATGAAATCTATGATTGATGGGCAATCTATTTGCAATTAAGAAGTTGTTTTTTGTTGATAAGGTTTTGAGACCATGGGTCCATCAATTTGATTCAAATTTTGGATGTTCAATCTCAAGCAGTTTAGTTTTTGTGCTCAAAAGATAGGGTGCTTTGGTTCCTAGACACAAAGAACTTCTCATTCTTGGGGTGAAAGTTACTAGTTAGTATGCACCTTGAGTTGCCTTATCACCCAATCTAGACTTCTTGCACTACATGCAACCTCCCTACAAGTGGGTATGGTCAAGCCTAAGAGTATAGACATAGACTTGACCAAGTGGGCAAATGAGTCGAGGCCACTAAAGTGCATGAGGTATTGGATGGACTTACTCACCATAGTGAGACTACCCTAGATAGTGTGCCTAAATTTGGAAAGAGGGTGATGTGGTTTGTAGTTTGAGAGGTAGGACCATAGTCCAAGGTGGTTGTGCATATGTGACCCCAATAAATCTTAATGTAAGTTTTTTGTTTAAATCCTTGAGGTACCATCCAAAGTTTACATAAGTTGTGCCATCCATCCAAAGTCTGCATATGGTATGCCTCAACTACTCTTCCTCACTCTTACACTCTCACTCTCCCTCACTCTCAAGATGAAGCCCAAGAGGACAACATAGAGGCAAGGAGGAGAAGCATGCTCTCAAGTTTACACACCACAAGAATGAGCTTATCCATTCACTTTTTGGCTTTTATATGTTGGGACTTAGGCTTGGGCTTCCACTCAAGTTGGTTGCTCACCCTCCTTTTTGGTTCTTGGATGGTCTTTCCACTTAATGCATACATATCTAGATTACAGCAACCACCACAAAAGTGAATGAAGCTAGTGCTTGCACCCTTGCCAAGCTATGGGTCTTTCTTAATGGCAAAAAATGTTACAACTTGCATGGGTGCTACACTCAACTCTCAGGATATTGGCAAATAATTGTTACAAATAATTTTATGTCTATGGACATTGGCAAAAAATTATTGTATTCTTTTCACCATGCTAGATTTGCAATTCTCTTTTTGTTCACTACTTTTGTCTACCTTTTCCGATTCCACCACTCCTTCCATTTTACAATCAACAACCATGTATGTGAATCTAGAATACCATGAATGTGATAGGTATTTACCATATTTTCTAGATGCATGCAAGACAATATTGTAGGCTTCCACAAAGATAATCCATTTCATGCACTCCATGGAAGAGACCAGATGCTTCACATCCAAATTTCAACAAGGAGGATGCAATGGATTGGTATATACATCTCATAAAAGCCTAGCCAGCAATGTTTTCTTGTATCTAAAAGAAAGTGCAAATGGCATCATAGTGTCAATGAAGGAAGCAGCATCCAAAATGAAAAACGGATAATAGGTTAACATATACAATCCACAAAGAAAGAAATAATAATTAGAATCATTGATGCATCTTTGGATTGGGCCGTATGAGGTGATCGAACCCATAAGAAAAAAACATATTTGCTCTAACATGAGGCAAGAAAAACGAAGACCATGGCTCACATTTCAAGAATGAAACCTTATTATGCCACCATAGAGACCCTATTCCATCCAAAACAATATGATGATGAAGAAAACTAAAAACAATTAAAAAAAATTAAACCACAAGATCTCAAATTATAATAAGCATGATGTTCTATATAGGTAATGCAAATACTTTCCAAGTATTAAGTTGAACCAATACCCAAAGTAGCTATAACAACCAATAGGGGTTTAATGAATGGAATCCCTATATATCACTTAGCTACTATTTTCTAGAATAAAAATACCCCTTTATATATTAGAGCTTGAATCTTATAAATACATTTATGTGTCTTTATGATACCCAAATGCCTATGACATTGAAACCACATGCCATCACACACACACACACACACACACACACACACACACACACACACACACACACACACACACACACACACACACACACACACACACACACACACACACACACACACACACACACACACACACACACACACACACACACACACACACACACACACACACACACACACACACACACACACACACACACACACACACACACACACACACACACACACACACACACACACACACACACACACACACACACACACACACACACACACACACACACACACACACACACACACACACACACACACACACACACACACACACACACACACACACACATCCCTATAAATGAAAAGCCCTTGCTAATTAGATCCAAAACTTCCAATGTGAAAAGATACCATAACAAATGAGGAATATTTTGAGTAGGGCACTAAGCTAATTGTGATATTCTAATGTTGAGAGTTTACAAAGCTCCTAATGTATATGGGGGAATGAATAATGAGCCAAAAGGACTCCTTGAGTTTAGTACAAGTCAAGTACAAGTCAAACCAACATCCTCATTAAGTAGCAAGCAAGTAGAGTCCCATTTAAGCATGATGTGTGCTATCTTGCGCAATGAAATAAAGCACAAAAGCACAAGAATGGTATTGCTAATTACCATTACTAAGTCGAAAGATGACCATACCAAAAAGAAAGCAATGCTCAATTACTAGCATGAAGCGATAGTCAGAAGAGAGCAACCAACTTTGGCTTTAGGAAATGGAGTAATAGTGGATGGTCCACCATCCTACAATAATGAACACATGTGTAGTATGTTAAAGTTAACGAGGCTATGGAATTGGAAAGCATCTCACTAATAGAAGTAAGAGCTCAATCTCGAGCAAAGAGATAAGATGATTGTGAAACATGCATCAACCAAATGCCATAGAATAAAAAATGAACTAGACCACATGTCCCATATAACCTAAGATGCCATAATGGACAAGGTCATCATTTGGGGGGAGGGGATAGTGTGGGAGTCCAAGCATAGTTAGGCAACTTGGTCGAGTTAAATCAATCATCATCAAGTTGATAGTCAGGCATGATTAATGCTCGTGATGTAAAGGAAAGAGAAGTTATTTTACACAATTAAATTAACCAAGATAGTTGTTATTCTATGATAATCTTGGGCTCTCTACAATCTTCATCTTCATCTATATTAATGAAAGGTTTTGCAAGTTTTCCATGTGGCGCACATGTAGGCCCCCAAAACCTCTACATGTTGTCGACAAGGTTGTGTGTGCGTGTGCGTGTGCCTGTGCGTGCATGCGTGCGCGCGCGCGTGTGTGTTATAATTGCATTATATAGCATGCCCTATGTGTTGCACATAGAGAGAGAGAGAGAGGTTTTAATATTTTTGTAATTATTATAATTATTATAATCACATTAATATAAATATTATGATAATTATATATATATATATATATAAAATAGTTATGTCACATAATTATTATAATGACATTATATTATATATTATTGTAATTAGAATATATATTTATTTTAGTTATGTTATATTTTAATATATTTAACTATACTTACATATTATGAAAAGCTTTTGCGAGGCTATGCCACGTGGTGCTCTCTTACTCTTCACAAAATACAGGCATGTTTGCATGTGAGCTTGCCCACGTGGCCATTCAATGTCCTGCACCCATGTGATGTTGCATGCCTAGAAAATATTCCAGTCTCTACACCTAGTCGTAGTATCTCCAAGAGGGGCATCCTCTCTCTCTCTCTCTCTCCTATGTGTAATGTGTTACTATTTTCTTTAAGATTTTTTTAAAAAAAGAACGAAGCCATTGTCGTTGTCAGTGTCTTTGCCTGGCCTGTTATCATCATACATCATCTTATGCATGTGTCATCACGACTGAGTCACCATCATATTCCTCATCATCTTATGCATGTGTCATCACGACTGAGTCACCATCATATTCCTCATCATCTTATAAAAAAGGATACACCATCTTGCAAAGCCACACAGTGATCATGGAAAGCTCGCATGCGAATGAGGAAAGGTCGCTAAGCAATAGTGAGGGCTAAAGGCTATATAATGCTTAGTAGGAGTCATGCTAGTCCACGAGCACGAGAGAGAGAGAGAGAGAGAGAGAGAGAGAGAGAGAGAGAGAGAGAGAGAGAGAGAGAGAGAGAGAGAGAGAGAGAGAGAGAGAGAGAGAGAGAGAGAGAGAGAGAGAGAGAGAGAGAGAGAGAGAGAGAGAGGAGTTTGAGGAAGAAGTAGCGAGAGAGAGGGAGTTAGAGAGAGATAGTGTGAAGAGAGAAGGATAGCTAGAAGAGAGGTAGTTAAAGAGAGACAAAGAGAAGAGAGATAGTGGGAAAGGAATGAAATAGAGAGAAAGTTAGTATTAGATTATCTTTTCCTTTTGACCTAGATACTCCCTTGCCTTTCTAGACTCTATCATGTTTTGCCTCGTCGAGCTTTACCTCAAAGACATATGGTTTGGAGGTACTATAAGGGTCCAAACAACATGTTAGAAGAAGTTTGCTCACTATGATGACCCTAAAGTAGCGAAGAGTTGGAGTAAGACAAGAGGTTTCATGTGTGAACAAAGTCCCATCCACATCAACTTTTACTCAGGTGACATTAGATAGATTTAAAGTAATCTTGATTGAGATTGATTGAATGACTAGTTGAGTAATGTTATTACTTATAACAATAAAGGGTAAATAATAGTTTTTATCTATCCTTAAATTATTGTGCATTTAGGAGGGAATTCTAGTTTATATGTCCTTAGAATATAGAAATGAATTGTTCATTAGGAACTAATCATGGTTATCCCTTAAAGGATGGAACTACTAGGAGCAAAGGTGGATGCCTTGCTCATGCATGTTAAATTATTGTATACTAATATGTTTTACCATCTAGGACAAAAGCTTAGGACCTTTGAAAAATACAAAGCGGGTTGAGAGGTATTATGCCCTAAACACCAAGGGGGACTATTATGTATCGCTTTATATGATTGCACTCTAGGAGAAATAAGTTGTGGATTGTATATTTTCTTATGAGATATTCAAAAGAAAATGTTTTGGTTTCTAATGAAATGTTTTAAGATAAGCCTATTGCTTGGAAAATAGATGGCTTTCTAGTTAGGAATAGGCTGATTGCCATGTTTGTGGATTTTGGAAGGAGATATTGTGCCCTCATGGGTGGATTCTTGTATATGCCCTAGGTCTTCCCCAAGACTAGTAGTGGCAAAGCCCTTTTCTAAGGGGCTAGATTTGTCTGCAATAAGTGCATCAAGGACCAACCTAACCCTTGCAAGCTTATGATGGTATTTGTAGAAGGCCTTAATGTTAGATAAGGGTGGATTGGTGTATTATACCCATACATGGATATCCAAGTATTTTAGATATGGGTCTCTATATAAGGGATAGAATGCGGGCACTCCAAGGTGTAGTTAAATATATTGCTTGCAACTGATTTCAAAAGACCATTTGAAATTGCAAAGTCAACATTAGAAGGATGATAGGAGACTATAACATATAACCCATGTTTCCATTTCAAGTCGATGCTTGTGGGGTTGAGGTGGAGCCTCCTTTGTGGATAGACTCAAACAACTCAAGATTATGAATGTACAATTATTTTAATGAGTTTCGAGCAGTAATAGTCTTGATTACTTCTTGATGGACTACTAAAATATGTGATATTGACGTTCATTTATATAGGCACATTACAATATGAGGCAAAATGGCAACTAATTTGAAAATATGCATACTTGATTTTTCTAATCTGATGATAATGGAGCTTTGCCATGGCCTTGTTGTGTCTCTATTGTATGCTTGTGTGTGTGTGTGTGTGTGTGTGTGTGTGTGTGTGTGTGTGTGTGTGTGTGTGCGTGCGTGCGTGCGTGCGTGCGTGTGTGTGTGTGTAATAGCTTAGAGTAGTTGGCGCTAACAAAACATCCCCCCTTCCCCCCCCCCCCTCTGCCGGCCCCCCCATAAGGGTCCAAAGAACATGTTAAAAGAAGTTTACTTGCTATGATGACCCTAAAGTAGCGAAGAGTTGGAGTAGGACAAGAGGTTGCATGTGTGAACAAAGTCCCATCTACACCAACTTTTGCTCAAGTCCCATTAGATAGATTTAAAGTAATCTCGATTGAGTAGATTGACTGATTGATTGAACGAGGAGTCAGATATTGTTACTACTTATAATAATGAAGGGTAAATAATAGTTTCTATCTATCCTTGATTATCCTTACATTATTGTGCATTAAGGAGAAAATTCTAATTTATAACATCCTTAGAATATAGAAATGAATTGTCCATTAGGAACTAATCATGATTATCCCTTAAAGGACGGAACTACTAGGAGTAGAGGTGGACGCCTTATTCATGCATGTTTAATATTGCATACTAATGTGTTACATCATCTAGGAGAAAAGCTTAAGACATTTGAAAAATACAAAGAGGGTTGAGAGGTATTATACCCTAAACACTAAGGGGATTATTATGTATCACTTTATATGATTAAACTCTAGAAAAAATAAGTTGTGGATTGTATATTTTCTTATGAGATATTCAAAGGAAAGTATTTTGGTTTTTGATGAAATGTTTTAAGATAAGCTTGTTGCTTGGAAAATAGATGGTTTTCTAGTTAGGAATAGGCTAATTGCCATGTTTGTGGATTTTGGAAGGAGATATTGTGCCCTCATGGGTGGATTATTGTATATGCCCTAGGTCTTCCCCAAGACCAGTGGGCAGAGTTGTTTTCTAAGGGGCTAGATTTGTTTGCAATAAGTGCTAGGATCGGCCCCAAATGTGAGAGGTCTCTCCATAGGGAGGACGTTAGTTTAGGAGGTGACAAGGGTGTTCGGGGGGTTTTAGCCATAAATTCCTTGGGCCGCATCAAGGACCAATCTAACCCTTGCAAGCTTAGGATGGTATTCCTAGAAGGCCTTGATGTTAGATAAGGACGGATTGGTAGATTATACCCATACATGGATATCCAACTATTTTAGATACGGGTCTCGGTAGTATAAGGGATAGAATGCTGGCACTCCAAGGTGTAGTTAAATATATTGCTTGCAACAACTGATTTCAAAAGACTATTTGAAATTGCAAAGTTGACACTAGATGGATGATAGGAGACTATAACATATAACCCATGTTCCCATTTCAAGTTGATTCTTGTGGGGTTAACTTGGAGCTTCTTTTGTGGATAGACTCAAACAACTCAAGATTACGAATGTACGGTTATTTTAACAAGTTTCGAGTGGTAACAAGTTTTGATTGATGGTGCCATTTAATTTAGTACCACTCATTCATTCACACACACGCACACACACACACACACACACTCTCTCTCTCTCTCATGTGTGCTCGAACATGCATCACATTAAAATATGTTAAGGTGCAGAGTGTATGCATAGGGTCATTCTCATATTTAGAATGCCACTTTGCAAGTGCAAGTCAAATATTGGCACCAATGGAGAGTATCAAGAGAATCTTGGCATGAAGCCACATGAAATGTACCTTCAAACCCAAGGGTTAGTTTGTAATTTTTTAAATACATAGGCAAGTAAAGCAAGTAGTAGTACTAAGTAGCATTAGAAAATGCATCAAAGGCTTGTAACTTTTCCGAGGGGATGAAAGCAAGGTTCTTCTGATTATCACTTTTAGTTGAATCGCCCTTTAAATTTTGTCGTGTGGTTGCTTGCTGATAGTCGACTAGTTTACCAGCGGCACGTCATGGCGTCGTTCTCGTTTTTCAAGCCTTCCAAGCCAAAGACGTCATCCGAGCTTGTCAAGGCCACCAGATATGCACTGCTCGCCTTGGAAAACTCTGACGCTCGCCTTGTCGAAAAGGTTCGTCATCTCTCTCTAGCTCTCTCTCTAATCGAAATAGATCGCAGTCCAAACAGCCAGAATTTTCACTTTCTGTGTCTTCATTATCGGCATACACGCACAAGTCAGGACCATGACAGTCGTTGTTCATGAAAAAACCGATCAGCAATCGCTTGACTTATCATGCCGTTCATTGTTCATTGATGCCAATTATCGGGAAGAAAAGGTTTTGCAGACTCTAGATAAGAAGTCTCAATATTGATGATATCAGTTGTTGATCTTATCCAAAATTCCGCTTAGAGCCTTGACAAAAACCCAGACTTTCAAGTCGAAGGTTTTTGTTGAATTCTCGAAAATGATTTCCGTGAAGAAGTTTCAGTTGTCGTAGTCTTTAACTCGATCTTCCTTGGGCTGCACGTTCAGTCATTGTGAGATCCAATGACTAACAAGGTTCTTGTTCATGAAAATCGAGGGTCTCACATTTCCCATTGATGAAGTTCGAGGTCCAATAATGCATAAGGTCTCCCGTTCCCCATTCATGACAAATGGTAATTTTTTGTGCTACATCCAACAATTCACGTATTTTCTCATTTCTCATTCCTGTAAAATAATCTTATTATATTAGGTTCAAATTATTATGGCCCTCTTGTTAACGAATAAAACCATATATTGTAGAAAACAATACTGTCTTTTCAGCAGGGGTTTTACCATGTGTAAATGACCTTTTAGATTGCCTTCCTGCATGGAAATGTGGCTTCTTAGGTTCTCCTCCTTGCTGTGCCTTATTTGCAAAATCAAGCTTGCTGCCATTAACAATAGCCATGTGTCCTTTTAGTAATGCATGTGTTGTATTTGCATTCTCTATTAGTTGCACTATACTGGTCTCTCTTGACTTGGTGCAATAGTTGCGGGTTTCTTTGGGTAGACCACAACAATAATTCTCAAATGACATTGCGAAAAAAGCTAATTGACTACAAGTTTGCCCAAAGGTTATTATTATACTCTTCCAAATCAGCACATTAAGTTGCATCCAGTACATGCCAAGCTGTTGTCACATGCACCTCAAAAGTGTTTGTGAGCCATTGAGAAGAGAAATGTGCTTGAAGAGTATGCAATTTCCTAGTGTCTACCCTTGCATCAAAGGGGTAGTGCACCACAATCCATAGAAGGGCATTCCTTTCGAGAAGGTGGCTACCTTGCGTACTTTTGAAGGTTTAGAGAAGTCGACCCCCGGAGTAGGCTGCATCAAACTGTTGTATAAATGTCAATGCCTTTAGCCTATCGTATACACTGTTGAAGGTTTCAAAGTTCACTATTGCCCCATCTTATTTGTAGTCCTTAACCTTGCTAAAGGTGCCAAATTGTCATCATCATCATGCAGCCGACTGATCAAGCTGCTGTCCTGCCTCACAAATGAAGCTACACCTTCAATCTCCATGGTTGCAACATCCAAACCAACAACAGCCAACAAATAGGGGGTGGCTGATCCTAAGGAGATTGAGAGACCTAGAAATGACATTTCGCATGTTCCAAGTGCACCCAAGGACTGCCCATTCAATAAGCACCCAAACTTTGACCAAACATTCATTAATATAACTTTCAAAGTTTTAACCTCAAAAACTCAATGTTCCAAAGGTTCACTTACCATTCTTTGGCCTTGCCCCTGCGCTACAAGGCCTCGACTTTGCCCATTGTATGTCCAATACCCATGTTCCTATGCTACAAGGCCTATACTCTTCCCATTGCATATCCAATATTCCTCGCATGTCCAGTACCTTCCTTAACCTTGCCCAAAGATGCCAAATTATTATCATCATGTGGCTACATAGGCGATGGATTAAGCTCCTTGCCTACCTCACAAATGAAGTTGCAGCTTCAGTTTCCATGGTTACAACATCCAGACCAACAACAAATTTGATAGAACCGCCAATAAACAGGGTGTGGCTGATCCCAAGGAGATAGAGAGACCTATAAATTTCACATGTTCCAAGTGCATCTATTGCCTATGGAAGAGCTGCTAGTTCAGTAATTGCCCAAACTTTGATGAGATGTTCATTACTATGACTTTTAAAGTGGTAACTCTATAAACTCATTCTCCCAAAGGTTCACTTACCATTCTTTGGCCTTGCCCTTGTGCCACAAGGCCTAGACTTTGCTAATCACTGAGGTATTTCAACGATTGGTGGTTAGTCCAAATAATGAGCCAGGTGTCGTACAAATAATGACGCCAAATTTTAAGGGCTTGGATGACCACCAATAGTTCCTTCTCTTGAGTTGTGTAAATCTTTGGACATATGTGAGCTTATGGCTCTCAAATGCAATGGATTAGCTACCATAAAGGTAGATAGTAGGTGCATGATTACCTCGTTAATGAAATGTGTGCCTTGGTTACTCACAATGTTGATGGGGCAGTCGAATCGAGTGATTACTTACTCCCATAAGAAATTTTGTTGTGGTTTGCATGCCATTCTTTCACATGGCTCTAGCTTTAGCTCACTTGGTTAGGTAATCAGTGGCAATGGTAATATACCTAGCCTACGAATATTGGGCTGTAGGACTATGAGTTGATATTAGTCTCATCACATTCCTTCTCCTCCCCCTTAAAGGGATTGGGTTGGAATTGGAGAGACTGTCCTCATGGCTGTGGGCACAAATGGAAAGTAGGCAATGTGTAGCTCGGCTAATTGTTGTTGCTTGTCTTTTATTCGAGCTTGCAAAACCGCCAAAAGGGACGAGTTTGCATCAGATTTCATGGAAGAAGATCCCTTAGGATGGTGGCCATGCATGTGTTCGGGTTTGGGAGAAGATGGTTGGGCACCCTCCATGTAATTGAGGTTTATTTGTAGCCGGTGCATTGAAAGGAGATACAATGTGAGAAGCCATGATGTTAGATAAAAGACAACAATGTAGAAAACAGAGAGGGTTAGAGAGAATAGAGTATGGAAGATTATCATAGAAAAGAAAACACGGATAGGAGACGTTTGGGAGATGAGAGTTGAGAGATTAGAGTTTGTTGTGATAGTAGAATGAATAGTATACAAATTGCATTTAATGCTACCTTTTTTTTGGTTACAGGTAGGGGGGCTGCTTAGGGCTCTGCTTTAAGGGCTGATGTTGAGATAATCAAACGACTTTTTAAGAAGTCAACAAGTTCCTTGAGGAAGATACTTGATTAACACCCACTTGGTTAGAAAGAACACATGGGTTAAAGATGACAGTCCACGAATAAGCTTTAACACCATGCCTCCAGTAGAGCATTACCAAAGTTTCATTAAAAGAAATGCGTTTCTAGAGAGCATCCATGTCCCACAAGCCAAACCCTAATTTTGGAGGATCCACACTTCTATAAACAGACAGGCTGCCCACCACTCTGCCCCAATCCTATTTTGCAGATTGCTGGCACCTGTCTCTGCTGTCCATACCCCCTTTGCACAGGATATCTCAGTCTGAGCTGCTGTCCACTGCTGTTGGTGCCTGCTTTCGAACCCTTTGTACATGTTTGAAGACTGCTTTCAGCCTGTTGTCATCATTTGGATTGCTGTGTTTACTGCCATATGATCTGCTGCAGCCTGCGTTTGCACTTGACGACCTGTCACCAGCATGCCACATCATCAGCTGACCATGTGTTTGCTGTTCTAGCCCTGCTATGACGCCTTGCGGCTTGGGTTTTGCTGTTTACAGCAGTTGCTTGGCTGTCATGTCACCTCAGCTGGCTGTGTTTACTGATTTGCTGCTCCATTTGACACTAATCTAGTCTTCATAGAGCTACATTTGCTATGGCCAAACATCTTTAGAGGTTGTTTGTTTCCTTTTGGGATTCATTACAGTATGGCACTCTCTCCAATTCATACTATTTGCCTGAATCCTAGAGATGCGGGAGTTTGGGGCTTAGTATTTGCTTTGCGTAGCGTGTTTGCTGCATTGAGCATCATATACATTCATCATTCATAAAACACACTAAAGTTCCTTACATAAAACATATCCCATATTTTTTTTCTCCCCTTCACTAACACCCACGGATGGTCGTGATAGCTCGTTTGTTTTGTGGTGTGTTGGATTTGATCATCCTGTTGGAAAATGACAGTCAGCTATGGAGGAGAGAAAAGAGAGGCAATGAGAGTGTGCTAAAGCAAAAGAGTAGAGTGTACTTGTTGAATTGAAAGAATGAGAATGAAAGGTACAAGATAGGTCTAAGATAGACCTGTCAGAAGTGGTGCAGCAATGGAAGCGTAAAGAATATGCTGAAATAAATGCTGAAACACAAGACAGAAGAAAGAATGAACACAGTAGACAGATGAGAACTCAGATGTATGCTCGGGAAATGGAATCCATATCGAACACGAGACAGCAGCATACAACGGTGAGTCATTGGCTGCGTGGGCTCCTCAGCACCGGCTCCTCTCTCCCAGAAGGATCTCCACTGATGGCTGAAGCACGAAAGACTGTGGAGGAGGAGCCCTATAAATAGCCACAAAAGTGGGGAGCATAATATGTAGGTCGGCCAGCATTTAATGCTGGTCGGCCAGCAACAAATGCTAAAAAATACATCATAAATGGCCACAAAAATGTGCCATAAAATACTGCATAAAATGCTACATAAAATGCCTAGCCTCTGCACACAGACTCACACCATGAGCTGACTAATATCTGCTAACACCCTCTCTCAGATCATGTGTGATCGGATACAATAAAATAGTACAATGATGGAGAGTCATAAACTACACAACAAAGAAACACCAGAAGGACCATGGATGTTCAAGCGGTGAGTGGCCAGCCCACCACCAAGAAGCC
The DNA here is from genome assembly GCF_053477565.2 of Lygodium microphyllum. Taxonomy (NCBI): domain Eukaryota; kingdom Viridiplantae; phylum Streptophyta; class Polypodiopsida; order Schizaeales; family Lygodiaceae; genus Lygodium; species Lygodium microphyllum. Next base: position 75,164,832 of record NC_141139.1, read on the forward strand.
TCGGAGAGTATCTGATGTCGATGTCGATCGTACCAACAACACCTGAAAATAGAGAAGAATCATAGCAGCTCTCTGTGTAATGTCACCTATGTCACTCAGGACATACAAAGCCAATCTGCCAAACATGTCTCTGAACATGTGACCATGGATTCCCCGCCTTTGGCCAAACCACCAAAGTGTCCCCTCATGTGAGCTCCAGACGAAAGCCTCTCGCTCTCTGTCAAGAAGAACAGCTCATCATGAACCCAGAAATCAACGCCAGTCTCTAGGATTTCACTGCCGGATACCGTCGATGCGTCAGGGACATCCCTCTCTGGAACCTGTGCACCTGTATCAAAATATAGATGAGGCACTGCAGCCCCACCAACACCCGCTCACACTCCCTCTCTGGCACAAGAGAGTCGTGAGGGATGACATCATGCCATCATTGGAAAGCAGCTGTGGAAGGGGCCATCAATCCCTTCCCACGATCTGAAGAAGAGGATCCCTTCCGCGTCTTGGACTTCTCCTTGGACGGAGGATCGGAGTCGGAGTCGGATGAAGGAGAGGACTCATCGGTAGAGTCAGCATCGCGCTTCGTCTTCTGCTCCTTCTTCCTGGAAGCCGCTAACTTCTTGCAATCCTTCCGCAAATGTCCCTTCTTGCCACAGTGGTAACACTGGGCCTTCGACTTCTTCTTCCCGTCACCCCTCTCTGAAGCTACATAAGCCTCACCTCCATAATGTGCCGGAAGCCGCCCCTGTAATCTCAAGGATGCCTCATGCTCAAGAAGCATCGAGGTCATATGTGTAAAACTGACAGGAGTCGATGATATCTGCGCCCGCAAAGCATTGGCCACTCCATCAAACTCCGGGGGGAGCTTGTAGAGGACCGTCCCGACAAGATGCACCTCGGGAAGAGCAAATTGCATGTTCCGAAGCTGGTCCTATACCTGCGTAACACGAAGAAGAAAAGACTGAATAGTATCTTTCGGCTCAAACTTCATCTGCTGGAGCTGGCCATAAAGTGTGACGGCCCACATGGTGGAAGGTGCCTCGTACATCTGTTGCAACTTCTGCCATACTTCAGGAGATGTCCTACAGGAGGTAACCGCCGGTAAGACCGCTTTAGAAATACACCGAAGCAACGCCGAGTAAGCACGGGCATCGTCCGAGTCCCATGTGAGCACTGCTTCCTCATGGTTGTCCTCATCAAAGTCTTCAGGAAGAGGAAAAGGATGGAGAGGGCGAGCAAGAGCTCGACAGACGATGTACCATAGCCGCTTCTGCACAAACCAAGCTTTCATGACAGCACTCCATGTGAGATAATCAGGTCCATGTAACTTATCTTCACTTGAGGTGCACGGAGGGGCCATCTGGAGGAGGTAGAAAAGAGAAGTAGAAGAAAAGAGGGTCGTTGGGAGAGTGAGCACAGCCAAAACGCAACCAAAAATACCAAAAAATAGTGAGTTCACATGCAATATAACCCAAAGGCTGACCAAAATAAGCCAAAAGCTACTGCACAAAGTGAAAAAATCAGGTTAAAACTGCCAAAAACAGCAAAAACGGCTTGAATAATCAGAAAAACAGGCAAAAATAATGCTGTAAACAGCAAAACACAGGCTGCAGCAGTGGAATGAAAGAAACACGGGCAGCAAAGAGTGGAACAGTAGTAAACGCAAATCTAGCCAGAAAAACGCAAAACGCAAATGCTGAAACACTGTCGCCAACAGCAAATCAGCAGTCGCCAGTAGGAAGGACAGCTGGCTGATCAGCAAGAAGGGTGTAAATCCTGAAATCAGCAAGAAAACACAGCACAAATAGGTTGCAGCCTGAAATCTGATACCATGTCAGAAGTGGTGCAGCAATGGAAGCGTAAAGAATATGCTGAAATAAATGCTGAAACACAAGACAGAAGAAAGAATGAACACAGTAGACAGATGAGAACTCAGATGTATGCTCGGGAAATGGAATCCATATCGAACACGAGACAACAGCATACAACGGTGAGTCACTGGCTACGTGGGCTCCTCAGCACCGGCTCCTCTCTCCCAGAAGGATCTCCACTGATGGCTGAAGCACGAAAGACTGTGGAGGAGGAGCCCTATAAATAGCCACAAAAGTGGGGAGCATAAAATGTAGGTCGGCCAGCATTTAATGCTGGTTGGCCAGCAACAAATGCTAAAAAATACATCATAAATGGCCACAAAAATGTGCCATAAAATACTGCATAAAATGCTACATAAAATGCCCAGCCTCTGCACACAGACTCACACCATGAGCTGACTAATATCTGCTAACAAGACCTAGCTCTAACTCAACCAGAGTTAACTAACTCTTAACTCTAACTCTAAGAGTGGTGACATAACTTTAGTTGTGTTCACACTAAGAACTGAAAAAGAACTAAAGACTAAAAGATTGGGCAATGCCCATAGAATTGGCAAATTCTAATACCCTCCCGCAATGCCAATGTGTAAAGTACAAGAATGATCAATCACCAAAGGGTAGCAAGTTTAAGGACTTGCGAAAAGCCTCAAACTTCTCACGAGGTAGTGCCTTGGTGAAAATGTCTACAACATTTTTCTATGTAGAAACATACATAAAGCTGATCTCTCTTGCATAGCATCTCTCTCTGACATAATGGCAATGCATCTCAATATGTTTCATCTGAGCATGAAACATAGGATTTCGTGCCATTGCAATTGTACTCTGACTGTTAGAAAGAATGGGTGTAGGACCCTCCAATGGTAAATGTAGATCAGCCAAGGATTTGTGCAACCTTACACATTCCACTATTGTCATGAAGGCTACCATGTACTCAGCCTCATAGGACGAGCTAGTTACTGTAGACTATTTTTTACTTAGCCATGAAATGCATGAACGGCCTAAAAAAAACACTACTCACCTTAGATACTGCATATTGAATGTCAAGGCATGTGTTGCAAAGATAAATAAGACAGTCAACGCCTAGTTGTAAATTGCAACATCAGACATCTCTTCATCGTCATGCATAGATAGCTCGAAGCCTGGCTCCATAGGAGTGCATATAGGTTCGCAATCTTGTATATTAAGCCTATGTAACAACTTATTCACATACTGTGATTGTGACATGATGATACCATGTTGATTTTGGGTAAACTGAATCCCCAAATAATAGTGTAGATAGCCCATATCTAATATAGCAAATGCACGTTTTAATTCAGCCTTGAAATTTGCAATTTTTGCTTCTGAAGGTCTAGTGAGCAACATGCCATGTACATAAAGAATGATAATCAACAAGTCCCCCCCTTCATTCTTAATGTATAGAGTGGGAACAATTGGACTGTTTTTGAACCCTTTGCTATCTAAATATGCATCAATTTTAGAGTGCCATGCACGAGGAGCCTATTTGAGACCATAAAGATCTTTGTTTATCTTGCATACCATGTGCTCTTTCTCCTTAACCACAAACCCTAGAGGTTGTGACACGTAAACATCTTTGCAGCCATGGCAATTATACATCTCACCATACTCATATGGGATGTAGAAGCAAAAGTCTCTTCATAATCTATGCCCTTTTTCTGTGCATAGCCTTTTACTACCAACTGTGCTTTGTACTTGTTAATGGTACCATCAGCCTTGCATTTGAGTTTAAAAACCCACTTTGTGCCAATGGCTTTCTTGCCAAGTGGTAAATCCACAAGATACTATGTAAAGTTAGTGGCAATAGTCTAACTCATCTTGCATGGCCTGCATCAAATTTATATCTTGTTGAGCTTTATCCAAGGAAGTAGGCTCATCATTATCCAATAGTGAGCTCATAAATACATGCTCATCACAATCATCTACTTCCGTAAAATCAGCCAAATGGGCTCCCCTTGCATCATGTGCTGCATGTCTAGCAGCCCTTCTAGTACGTTGAGCTAAAGGAGCATTCATTTTACTTTGTTGGAGAGTTTGTAACAACCATCTCAGGACTGTTTTTGCTGCATTTACGAAAGCCCTTTCATACTGTATTGCATCTTCCACTGCATGTGGCAAAACATCATCAATACCCTCTTGTTGAGGTGCATATGGTGCAGCAACAACTTGTTGTATTATGTTTGTCCGGCCATTTACAGTAGGCATGGACTCCAAAGAAAGTGGCAAGAGACCCTCAAAGACATCACTAATGTCATAGGTGGCTGGCATTTGAAACTAATCATGTGAAAATGTAGCATTTTCAGTAAATATGACATCCCTATTGACAAAAACTTTATTTGCGCATGGGTCATATAAGTGATAGCCCTTGCTTTCCGAATTGTAGTGAGTAAATATGTGTTTTACAGCCTTGTCATCGAGCTTCCCATGAAGCTCTTTTAGAACATGTGCCTAGGCTATGCAACCAAATACTTCAAAGTAATCAACCTTGGGTTTCTTACCATGCCAAGCTTCAAATGGGGTGATCGTCTTTAGTGCTTTAGTGGGTGCACGATTCAACACATGATTTGCATATTGAAGGCCTTCTAACAAAAAATTATGAGGCAGCCCCTTGCTTTTGAGCATACAACGAGTTATCTCCATAAGAGTGCGATTTTTCCTTTTAGCAACACCATTCTACTGAGGAGTCATTATAATAGTGGCTTGATGCGTAGTGCCACAATCAAGCAAATATGTCCCAAAAGCATGAGACATGTACTCCCCCCCTCTAGGCTCTATCTGTGCGAAGTGTCCGTACTTTCAAGCCAGTTTTAGCCTCCAGCTTTGCAACAAGATTTTGTTTTCAGCCCATACACCCATGTATATCGAGAGTAGTCATCAATAAATGTAACAAAGTAAAGATGACCTCCAAGTGCACGTGTCCTCATGAGACCACAAACGTTAGAGTGAATAAGCTGCAATTTCTGGACAACACGTACTGCACCATCCTTTTTGAAGGTAAATCTATGCACTGGAGGCAATGCATCTACCATATGACACCTTTGAAGGGTCATTAAACTTCCAAAACTCATATGTCGGTAGCATGCATGCCATAGCCCTGCATTTTGCATAGTAGGCGATAGAGTAGTGACTGCCAGAGCATCATGAGACTGTGCACCATAGGCATCCAACAAAAACAAACCCTTATACAAGGTCCTAGACAACCTAAGTGTATAATCCATCAGTAGATTTGCTGGCTGATGTCTCTTGGACAGACAAACTGGAGTTCTTTTTCTTCTCTTTGTCTAATTTCTTACTGTATTCATCAATATAGTGACTTGGATTTTTGCAATAATGATATTTTCCCTTCTTTTTAGACTTTTCTATGTCTTGAACAACCTTATTTGATGGCTGTTCAGCATCACCCTTTAACTGATTTTTTGCATTTTGCTTAACTTTTCCTTTGCCTTTGAACTTGGAAAGCATAGTCACATCTCCTGAATACAATGCAACATTCTTCTGAGTATATTCCTCTTGCAACAAGAGGCCTTCCAACTCCACAAATGTAAGGGATTGCTGCCCCCCTCAAAGACAACATCAAAGAGGTGTGGAAACCGAGATATGACTTTAGAAGAGAGTTCAATGTGATGTTTACCAATTCACTATCCTGAATGATTTTGTTCACATTGAGCAACTGCTTGTGCAAATCCTGTACGAGTAAGATGGTCTGTTATGCTGTCACCCTCACCCATGTTCACATTGGCCAACTCTCTACGAAAATAAGATATTTGGGTCTCGTTACATGCTGCAAACATATGCTCAAGTATATCCCATGTTGATTTTGAGGTCTTATAAGACTAGATGTGTGGAATGATCAATCTTTTCACTGACAAGGCAATCAAAGAAAGTGTCTGTGCATCATTTGAGTCCTATCTTCTCTGATCTTTGGTAGGAGGGGAAGGAGGGACAACAACACCTGCAGCTTGTCCTTTATTGTTACACTGAGGTGTTTGAGGTGCAATACTTCTTGTTTAAAGTATAGATTGTACTCCTCAGAGATACTAAAAATCCCCTTGGGATTATGCAACAAGTACCAAACTGTTACACAAATTCCAAAGTGTGTCCAATTTTACCCAAATTAGCACTTAGCCAAGAAATAATAGCAATGCACTGCTGTACTATACTTGGCTCATAATGCGTGCTGTCAAAAGTATAAATTACATCAACTTAATGCTGATTCTTATCAAAATTTATTGAAATTTCTCGAAATTTTATGCTCAATTTGACTGTAACAGCAATTAAATGCTTTGTTATACCGCTTGTTTGCTGCCTTAGAATGCATGTTGGGCAGAAGCTCAAAATTTCTTCCTAAAATTTCAAAGAAATTGAAGAAATTTGTATGTTACAGCTTGAATCTTTGTAGCAATGTTACCTCGGGGTGCGTGCCAACAACAAATGACAGTTGGAATCTGCCTCATGATGCGCGTCGGAGCCTCTAGGACCAAAAGCCCCAAGTTTCTTGTACAAATGTCGATGAAATTGTGCAATGTCCGTCTCTCCGATGAAAATTCACACATGAGACTGTAAATCAGGCAAAAGCCCCAAAATTTTTGGTGGGAATTGTCAAAGAAATTGTGACATTTCTTTGAATTAGTTGTCAATTTGAACTCTTGGAGCAAAAACTGACAAAAGCCCCAAATTTTGGGCAGCATGAGTTGAGATTCGGAAAAAGATGGCCAAAATGGATGGGAAATTGCACAATTTTTGAAAAAACCCCAAATTGAAAAATTAGGGTTTTTACACTTTTTAAGGCTTGCAGAATCGTAGGCATGGTCGAGAATATGATAGGCAGAAGTGAGAAAATAAGGGGCAGAGATGAAAACAAAAGCAACTCCTCCAAAACAGTAGCTTCTCTGTTGCGTGTAGGTTGCATACAGGATTGGGCGTAGGGCTGCGCACAGGCTGAAAACAGCAGCAACTTGTCCTTCTCTTCCTTGGGTAGAGAGCTGGCTAATAGCAAGAGGACCTTAGGTGTGGCTGAACTGAATTTGTGCGTAGAACCTGCTCTGATACCAAATGTTGAAAAATGACAGCTAGCTATGAATGAGAGAAAAGAGAGACAATGAGAGTGTGCTGAAGCAAAAGAGTAGAGTGTACTTGCTGAATTGAAAGAATGAGAATGAAAGTACAAGATAGGCCTAAGATAGACCTAGCTCTAACTCAACTAGAGTTAACTCTAATTCTAACTCTAAGAGTGGTGACACAACCTTAGTTGTGTTCACACTAAGAACTGAAAAATAACTAAAGACTAAAACATTGGGCACTGCCCATAGAATTGGCAAATTCTAACGCATTCCTTCTTATTTTCCCCAAGGGGCACAAACCACTACTTTAAAAAAAAAAAAAAAAAGTTCAAAGTGGTTTTGTGTGCCTTTGTAGGTCCACTTTATCCAATGCCTTGGCTTCTTTGGGTGACCCGTTGGGCACCTTTGGTAAGATAACCATTGCCTTTGTAGTTTTGGTAGGTCACTTGGTAGTTGACGAGTGCCCTTTGATCAATGCCTTAGCTACTTTAGGGTGGGACGCCTTGGGATAAAAACGGGCTTAAGCTTGACAATCCCTTCTTGGTTTTAGTTTCGGGCCCGAGATGGGGGTGCTGAGCTAAAAAATGCATGCGTTTCTATAGATGGTATGTGTCCCATCAGCTAAATCCTAATTTGGGAGGGTCCACACTAATATAAATAGACAGTCTGAGCCCCAATCCTGTTTTGTAGATTTTTGGCACTTGTCTCTGCTGTCCATATCCCATTCACGAAGGAATCTTAGTTCCAGCTGTTGTCTATTGTTGTTCTTCATCTGGCGTCTGCTGTCCAGCCCTGTATACCTATTGGTGACTGGTTGTAGCCTGCTGTCATTGCTTAGACTGCTGCATTTACTGCCATATCATCTGCTGCAACCTGCATTTGTATTTGATCAGTTGTTGCCAGCCTGCCACATCATAAGCTGACCTTGCATTTGCTGTTCCAGCCTTGCAACGACACCCTACAGCCTGCTTTTTGCTGTTTACAGCAGTCACTTGGCCACCACGTCACCTCAACTGGCTGCATTTACTGATCTGCTGTCCTACTCCATGTGACACTAATCCAAGTTTCATAGAGCTGTGTTTGTTGCCATCAGCCATTTTCATGTAGATCACCATGTAAGAATGCAGTCTTTACATCCATAAGTATGAGCTCCATATCTTCAGCTATAATCAAGCCCAAAATGGTTCTCAATGTAGTCATCTTGACTACAGGAGAGAAGATCTCATCGAAGTCAACTCCATGTTCTTGCTTGTATCCCTTCGCAACCAATCTTGCTTTCTACTTTGGCGAGGAACTAGAAGTGACCTTCATCTTGTAAACCCATTTACATGGAAGGGTTTTCTGCCCTTTAGGCAACTGCACCAAGTCCCAAGTGCCATTTTTCTCAAGAGATTCCATTTCTGACAACATGGCTTTATACCATTTCTTGCTGTCCTATCTGTCCATTGCTTTCTTGAAGCAAGATGGTTCACCATAGTCTATCAACATGACATATTCAGCCGCATTGTTTGCACCAAGAATGAATCTATCAGGTTGTCTAGTAGCCCTAGATGATCTCCTAACCCAATGATCATTGTTTGCTGGTTGTTGAGCATTTTTTGCTTGCTGTCCTGGCATTTCAGCTTGCAAATCAGCATTAACAGCTTGCTGTCCTGGCTGTTCCTGCACATGTAGTGGCTCATTATTATGGGTAATAGCTAGCTGGCTGATCATTTCCAGTATTATTTTTTGCATTTGTAGGTTCATTTACAGCAGGTATTTACTGCTGTACAATAGGCACATTTTGCTATTCAAAAGGTATTTCTTCCCGAAATACAACCCTACAGACCTCCTTAGTCCTTTCGGGCTGTTTATGCATGTGATCTTCTCGGAAGATAACATCATTGTTGCATACTACTTTTCTTTTCTCGGGATCCCATAATCTATACCCCATTTCACCCTCGTCACCATATCCTAGGAAAATACATTTATAGGACTTTGGCTCAAGTTTGCTGCATTTTTCTTTACGAATGTGCACAAAAACCTCGCAGCCAAACACTTTTAGGTGAGCATATGAAGGTGGTTTGCTCGACCACGCTTCTTGGGAAACCAACCCCCCCCAAAAGACCTATTTGGTGACCGATTAATCAAGTGTACAGCTGTTATAACAGCTTCTGCCCAAAAACCATGGGATAATGCAGCATGAGATAGCATCGTATGGACCTTATCTTGTATGGTCCGATTCATATGCTTTGCAACTCCATTTTGGGGTGGATTATGAGGGGCGGTGAGCTCCCTCTTTATCCCTTTACTGTCACAGAATGCCTGAAAGGCCTTGGACACATATTTCCCACCATTGTCAGAGCGAAGACACTTAAGTGTTTTATCAGTCTGATTTTCAACCAATGTGAATAATTTTTTAAACTTGTCAAGCACTTTATCCTTGCTATGAATAGAATAAACCCATACCTTCCATGTAGCATGATCGACAAAGGTGACAAAATATTTATTTTTTCCTAAAGATAATCCTGGCATCTAACATATATCGGAATATATTAACTCTAGAGGAGAAGATTTCAGCGAAAGAGACTTCTTATGAGATGTCTGTGCATGTTTACCATAAACACAATAATCACAATGCTCAAAATCAGCATAACGAAGACAAGGCAAGTAACCCAAACGAGAAAACACTTTGATTCCAGTTTGACTCATGTGTCTCAACCGGCCATGCCACAAAGAAACACTTGGCTGCTCGGTCACTGCAACAACATGATTACTCACACCAGATACATGGAGAGGATATAAGGTATCGCTTTTATAATCTCTGGCAATTACTCTAGATCCCTTACAGATCTTCCATTTCCCATCACCAAAAGTGGTATGAAATCCACCATCATCTAGCTACCTTGTGCTAATCAAGCTCTTCTTGAGCTGAGGTACATGCCATACATGCTAATGTGTGAAGATAGAACCATGCTGAAATTGCAACTGCACATTGCCAATACTTGCAATGTCACATGCACAGTTGTCCCCAAGATGGACAACACCATGTCGACCCCATGTATAGTCAGAGAACCACTCATGATGAGGGGTGACATGAAAGGAAGCACCTGAATCTAGAATTCAAGTATGCATGTCATCTTTTGTATCTGCAAGTAAAGCATGTGTACCAAAATATGAAGAGACCAAGAGTATGTCATTTTCAGTATCACTGTCATGAGTGACTACATTCACCTCTTCAATTTTGACACTGCTCTTCTTAGGCTGGCTGTCTTTCTTCTCTTCCTTGCTATTATCTGTCTTCTTGCCCTTTCCTTTCTCTTTCTCCCATTTGTAGCAATCACGTTTAAAGTGACCTTTCTTGCCACAATGATGGCATTCAACATCCTTGCCACGTGATTTATTGCATCCCTTGCTATTAGTTTTACCTTTCTGTTGTGATCTGCCCCTAGTATGCAAAGCACTGGAAGACTTACTCGATGCATTGTTCTGCCAATTCATTTCTTTCATGAGTAGAGCACTCTCTACATTAGCATACAAAAGAATCACATTAGAATTGCTCATAGCAGTTTTGAATGTATCCCAACTCTCTGGCAGAGTGCCAAGTAAGAACATAGCCTTAAATTCTTCATAAATCAAGAACTTCAAGGCAACCAAGTGGCTGAAAATGGAGTTAAACTCACTCAAGTGAGTAGACATTGCTGTACCCTCTTTCATACGCAAATCCATAAGCTTTTTCAGCCAATACACTTTGCTTGTAGCACTCTTCTTTGCATAGAGTTCTTCTAGTCAAGTCCAAATAGCATATGTAAAATCCAAACCTTCAATGTTAAACAGCAAGGCATCAGAAATCGATAGCTCGATGGTTGAGCGTGTAAGCTCATTTAACTCATCCCAATCTTCCTATTCCATGTCTGCGGGCTTTGCTCCTTTGGTCTTAATCGGCTTTGCCTGCTTCTTCTGCAACAGGATATTGTAGCATTGTTTTTGCCAAACAACAAAGTTATGTGCTCCTTTAAGCTTCTTAATGTGCATGAGATTACTGTTGTCACTGCTGCTAGCCATGATTTTCAGCCCAAATGTGACAAAAAATTCAGCAAATGCAGGCCCAAACTGTCACACAAGTGACCAAGGTACAAAGAAATTCCAACCAGCAATAAATGACTATGTAGAAGCAGAAATTTCAGATCTGTAAGTAAATTTTCAGAGGCACCAAACCATGTGCTACAGCACTCCACAACTGAATACAACTGTTTCAAGGGCAAATACATCACATTACATGAGAAGTCCCAAATTTTAGCTGCAATTTCTGTTGTACATGTACCCATGGGCATAAAATTTGACACGCACAGTAAAAAGCCCAAAATTTTTGTGCTCAAAAGCCTCGCAGCCAAACACTTTCAGGTGAGCATATGAAGGTGACTTGCCCGACCATGATTCTTGGGGAACCCCCTCTCCCAAAGGATTGAGGGCCTTCCTTGCTTGAAGTTAGCTCAAGATGTCTGTAAAGCATGTCAGCTCGGGAAGCAGCACCATGTAAAGAAAAATATCCTAACACAGAAACATAAACAGAAACCGTACGACAAAACACAGACTGATAAAAAGAACACAGTTAGGATTAGCGTTAGAGTAACTCAGAGACAATGAACACGGTGAATAAATGAAATGATATGACTACTAATAATACGATGCTCATGTAGCAAACATACTATGCAGTGAATGAATATTGAACCTTAAACTCTTGTATCTCTAGGATGAGGAAAGGGGTACTGAGCTGAAGAGTGTTGTACTCCGAACGGATCCCGAATCGCAGCAAGGCAGCCTTCGGATGTCGAATACCAGCAAATGCAGCAGTGAGAAACTGGATCTGATGCACACAACAGTGAGGAGAGAGAGACTAAAAACGGAGCCTGCAGGAGAGAAAAATACTGAAAACGCAGGCAGGACAGCCTGCAGGAGAGAGAAAGACTAAAAATGGAGCCAGCAAAGGTAGCAATGAGAAGATGGATCTGATGCAGACAGTAGTGAGGAGAGAGAAAGACTAAAAATGGAGCCTGCAGGAGAGAGAAAGATTGAAATCGCAGGCAGGACAGCCTGCAGGAGAGAGAAAGACTGCAGCGATTGCAGACAAGAGAGAGAAAATTGTAAGGGCGGCAGCTGGACCGTGCAAACGCAACAATTTGCTGGCGTGGCAGGCTGTACGACAACAGTGCAGATGAACAGTAGTCAATCGCCAGGCAGAAACAACAACAATCAGCATGTGGAGGGCTGGAAACAGGCGCCAAACTGTAGGGAATTGTGATGGACAGCAAGGGCTGAGATGTCCTTCGTGACCAGGGTGCGGGCAAGAAGCTGGTAACACCTGAAACCTGCAAAAATGAGATTGTAAAAGAGTGGAGGGCTGGCTGCCAATTTATAGAAAATTAGGGTTCTAGATCCTCTCCCACTTAACTTTCTCGATCCGCTCCATGTTTTAGGGTTTTGGCTGAAATAAGCCTAAAATAAGCATGTTTTGGGGCTGTTTAAGTGGCTAAGTGCATTTCTTAGCACAACATACCATACCCCATTCCCTCAGCAGTTTACATATAGAGCTGAGATGTCTCTTAGATTGATTCACATTGATCTTTGCGGGCCAATATCCATTGCCGCCTTAAACGGCGGGCTGTACTTCTTTGTGATAGTGGATAATCATCCTAGATACATGTGGGTGTACTTTCTTAAGCATGAGTCTGATGCTTTCACATATTTCTCTGCTTGGGTGCTGTTGGTTCATAACCAGACAGGTCTTTGTGTTGGTTGTATGAGGAGTGATAGCAGTCGCGAGTTCATCTCCCATAAGTTTTTCGAGTATCTACAGTAGCATGGCATCTCTCGCCAGCTCATCTCTACCAACTCCCCCTCTCTAAATGGAGTCATAGAGCGTAGGAACCAGACAATCATGGAAATGGCACGCTCTATGCTGTTCGCAGTAGAGCTTCCTAAGCGCCTTTGGGTTGAGGCTACTAACACTACGATGTACAATCCCAATCGGTGCCTGAATGAAGCTCTTCCTCAAAAGGCCCCGTATGAGGCATTCTTTGGCTCTCGGCTTGTCATATCCCACTTCCAAGTCTTCAGGTGTCATGCATACACACATACGTCTGATGATAAAATAGGAAAGCTTACTCCCGAGTTGATCTCCTTATCTTTGTCGGATATTCCTCCGAAGCGAAAGCCTATTGTTTGCTCGATACTCATACAAAGAAGGTGGTCGTTAGAAGAGGCATCATCTTTGATGAGGGATATCATACAGTTATCTGCATCGGATTGCAATCTGATTCCTCTTTCCACATCATTGGAGATTGTGCCTACTATGCTTGGTCTACTACCCGGTTATGACCTACTTGCGGATTCTTCAGCTCTCGGGCCCCCTTTGCGAGACCCATTATCTCACTAGTACCAGCAAACCAATTCGGAAGGACCTAGAAGATTTGCCCGACTTGCACCTCAGGCATCATTTGCGTTGCTGTTTATTTTGTTCACATTGCGCATTCTGAGGCGGATATATGGCAGGAGGCTCTTCAGCATCCTCAATGGCGAGAGGCCATGGAGAAGGAGCTAGAGAGGATTGTCCGAAATGAGACTTGGATATTGGTGGATCATCCAAGCCACAAGAAAGTCATCGGGACGAAGTGGATTATTAGGACTAAGCTAAAGGATGATGGGACTTTAGACAAGTACAAGGCTCACCTTGTTGTGCAAGGGTTTTGATAGAAGCATGGTATTGATTATGAAGAGTCCTTTGCACGCACTGCGCTGTTGACATCTTTTCGATTATTACTCGCGCTAGCCGCTTACCACGGTTGGCCGATACATCATATGGATATTAAGAGTGCCTTCTTGAATGGTTATCTGGAGGAGGAAGTCTATGTGGAGCAACTACCAGGATTTTCTTGTGTGAACTCGAGGAATAAGGTATTCTGCTTGCAGAAAGCTCTCTATGGGTTGAAACAAGCACCATAGTCTTGGTTCCATAGGATGATTGAGTTCTTACAGACTCACGGATACCATTCTATCCCTTATGACCCAAACTTATATGTTCAATCTATTGCAGAGAGAGTCACCTATATTCTGCTGTACCTTGATGACTTACTCATCACAGGCTCAGATTCTACTGCCATAGCCGAAATCAAGGCAAAGCTTAGTGCTACATTTGAAATGACAGATCTCTGCTTGTTGTCTTACTTCTTGGGGATGGAGGTAGTTCTATTTGGGGTTGTATTTTTGTGTCACAGTAGAAGTACACACTTTAGCTCATGGAACAGTTTACTGTGGATCAGACACGTTTAGTGACGTCTCTGGATTCTATTGTCCACTTGTCGAAGTATAATCTAGGTCAGCCATTCGATGCGCATACCTGTAGATCTGTTGTAGGGAAACTACTTTGGCTAATTCATACTAGGTCAGACTTTGCTTACTTAGTCAGTATTTTACAGTACCTAAGATGTCACATTGGATTGCATGTCTTCGTGTGCTGCATTACTTACGGTGTATTTATTCTTATGGCCTCACTTATGGTTCTGGTTTATGTTTGCAAGGGTACATTGATTCTGATTGGGCAAGAGATCTTGACACCCAGCGTTCCCATTACGGCTACTTTTTCACCTTGGGCATGGCTTCCATTTCTTGTCCTAGCCGTAACCAAGAGACGATGGTGGCTTCCACGACCGAGGCTGAGTATAGGGTTGTCTTTGATGGCACCATCGAGGCCATCTACCTGAGGAGCTTATTGGTGGCGCTTCACTTCCCTTGTGACTCTCCCACCATTGTCTATTGTGACAACCAGAGTACCATTGCCCTTGCGAATAATCCAATCATCACACCACGAATGCTACATGTGGGAGTCCACTTTCACTTTTCCTGAGAGCAGGTTGAGCTAGGTACTATTCGTCTAGAGTTTGTGCCTTCATTAGACAATTTTGTAGATATTTTGATCAAAGTGGTCAACTGGCCGGTTCTTCAGTACCTTCTACCTAGGATTGACTTGAGCATACTCTCCCCTATTTCTTCAGATTGACAGGAAGAGGGTACTTTGCTCTTGCTTTTCCTTCCAGTTTGAGAGGAGGCGGCTACTACTTCCCTTAATAGTAACAATGATAATGCTTATAGTTTTTAGACATTCATTTATTCATTTATTCATTTATTCTTTTGTATTGTACTTATGTACATTTGTAACTTTATCCGCACTGTCAAGATGACATGATTATAAAAGGACACTTGGGCTATTGAACAACTCCCCTGCGAGGGCACTGTGTAAGTGGCACCATTGCATTGCATTTTACGTGAGCATGACATCTTGCATCTCCCTTTGCATTATCCCATGTATTGGCATCTTGTTCATGTAAATATGCATCTATGTGTATTTATCCCTTTTTGGTCTTTTGGAGTGGTCAACTTTGTATCCGCCATATTCGCGGCATTGCACATGGTAGTCTCCAAGGCAATTATTCCTAGCTTGCTTGTTTGCTTTGCTTGTTTTGCTTGCTTCACATCTTTGCTATATTTGTGTCACCCATATCTTAGCCATTTTCTTTCTTCACCGACACCTAGTAATGGTAGGGATAGTATGTTTGTTTTGTGAAGGTCTTGGGTCTGACCATCCCTTCTCACTCTCCCGTTTGGAGCATGGATACTAAATAGGACAAAAACTGATTTGAAACCCTTACTTAATGTCAAATCTATAAAAACTACAAAGCCCTAAGAAAAAAAGTCCATAGCTGATTCCATTCGCCTTTGCAGGACTTGGTAGGCCATCGGGCAATTGCCATGCACCCTTTGCTCAATGCCGTAGCCTCTCTGGGGTGATCACTTAGGCTCTATAGTCTTAGTAGGCCACTAGGTAACCGGTGTGCACTTTGTCTTATGCTCTCGGTGCTTTGAGATGGGATGCCTTAGGGTAAAAGATTTATTTTTAAAAAAAGGGGGGCTTGGCTAGCTTACTTCTTGTGGCACCATTGTTGGGTTTGAGAGGGAGTATTGAGCTAAAAATGCAATAGCTTCACTTACACAACCTAAAACATGCTTAATTAAGGAAGAAACCTTGTTTATTTAAAAGAAATGCGCTCCTAGAGAGTGTGTGTATCCCGTAAACACAAACCCACTTGGGAGGACCCAAATTTTCTATAAATAGATATGCTGGCCTCCATTTAGCCTTAATCTCGTTTTTTTAGGTTTCAAGTGTTTTCAGTTTGTTGCCCACACCCCGTTTGCGGAGGACATTGCAGTGCAAGCTGTCCATTGCAGTCTTCACTCATCTAGCACCTATTTTCAGCCCTTTGTCTCATCAGTTTGCTGCTGTTTCTAGCTAGGCAACTGCTGCTGTTTGTCATCAACTGTTGTACAGCTTGCCACATCAGCATACTGCTGCGTTTGCAGGCCCCATTTGCCACCTTGTCGATTCTCTCTCTTTTCCAGCTGTCGCTATCTTCTTAGCTTGTCTCTGTTGTTTTCTCTCTCCTGCAGCATGTGCTTGTCGTTTTCTCTCTCCTCACCTCTTAGGGACATGGAATGGCCATTTTCTAGCTTCCCCTCCTAGTTCCAATCTATTCTCAAACTGTCCCAATCTTGTCCCCTTGTTAGGGCCCCTCTGATGGCGACAAGGAATGTGAATTCTAGACCCTATTCGCATTCCCATTCCCATTCCCAAAACCCATCCCATGTCACTATGCTGCACTTGCGTTTTTAGTTTTTTCTCTCTCCTAACTTGCACTTTTAGTCTTTCTCTCTCTTGCACTGTCGTTTGCATCAGATCTAGCCTTCCTTCGCTGCGTTTGCTAGTGTTCGACATCCGAAGGCTACCTTGTTGCGATTCGGGATCCATTCGGAGTATGACACACTTCCCAGCTTATTACCCCTGCCTTGATCCTTGAGATACAAGAGTTCTAGGTATAGTATTTATTCACTGCATAGTGTGTTTGCTGCATGAGCATTGTCTATTCAATAGTCATATCATTTCATTCATTCTCTGTGTTCACTGTCTTTGAGTTACCCTAACCCTAATTGTATTATTCTATCAGTCCGTGCCTTGTTGTACGATGTTATTTGTGTTTGTGTGTTAGGGTATTTTCTTCACACCTATTTCTTTACTTAATCCATCAAAGATAAGAAGAGTGTGACCAGTTCTTCATGATGGGAAGTCTGAAATATCAAATGCTAGTTTGTATGCTTTGAAAACAAGTATTCTAGAGAAATTTAGTGTTAAGAGCACCTATGCTTTGATACCATGCAAGGAAATAAGCACTTAGGAAGCTGACGCGATAGGAGCATGAATGAAATGAACTCTTAAGAATTTGACCTAAGCATTGTGATCGAGAACCCTAGGGTTAAAAGAGTGCATAGAGTGTATGAATCAATATGTGTAACAAAAGAATACTCAAAGAATGGAATGAAATGAAACATGAACTAAATGAATGATGATACCATGCTCTACCAACTGTAATGTAACTGGAGCTGAGGCAGAGGCTCGATTTAGAGGTGGAATAGAAACCCCAGTAGGTCACTGTTTCTTGAAGAGTGAGCTGAAGGGGGCAGATGGAGCTGGTGATGATGTCACAAACAGCAAGATGAGTGTGTCATACTTTGACAGATTACATATTGTGCAAATCAGCCAGCACTCGGGCGCTGGATTTCTCTATCTTGCTTTTCTAGGGTTCTGAACTCATAGGAGCATGAATGAATTGAACTCTTAAGAATTTGACATAAGGATTGTGATCGAGAACCCTAGGGTTAAAAGAGTGCATAGAGTGTATAAATCAATATGCGTAACAAAGGAATACTCAAAGAATGGAATGAAATGAAAGATGAACTAAATGAATGAATGATACCATGCTCTTCCAACTGTAATGTAGCTGGAGCTAGTAGGCCACTGTTTCTTGAGGAGTGGGCTGAAGGGGGCAGGTGGAGCTGTTGATGATGCCACAAACAGCAAGATGAGTGTGTCATACTTTGACAGATTACATATTGTGCAATCAGCCAGCACTCTGGCACTGGATGCCTCTATCTTGCTTTTCTAGGGTTCTGTCCAGTGTGCAGCAGCAGGGAGCAGCAATCTAAAGGTAGATGGTAAGGTTGCAGCTTGCAACATCTGTGTTCGACAGCAACAGTAGCAGTGTGGCCTTAGGAGCGGCAAAATGCAGCTGCTGAGAGAGGAAACAGTGATGTAGCAGCCTGCTGTACTGCGTTTTACAGCAACAGCAGCTGTGTTTCAGTTTGGATAGCATGGGAGGGCAGGCCTGGATAGTGTCAATGATCATTGGGGCAGCAGACAGTGCTGCCTCTCTCCTGATGAGGTCATGGAGAGATGACGGAGTCCTTGTCAGCCATAAGGATGATGAAGCTGAAGGCTGATGAAGAATAAGGGTGCTTACTTGATGAGGATCAGGGGTAGAATGGCCATGCCCTAGAGGCCTATCTTTTAGAAGTTTTTGAGGAAATTCTCCAGACTCATCTTTTTGAAATTTCGAAGTGTTTTGGGGCTGTACGAGAGCTGAAGAAACAAGCCAATGAATTTTGGGGTTAATTTAGGCCAAATCTTTGGTAACTTAACGTCCTACTCTTCTCACCTTAATGAACTTTTGAAGATACTCATGGATATCTGCACTGCCATTTGGCCTACTTAGCACATCAATGAACTGCTAGGCCATTGGTTTGGGTGGAAATTTTCTATTTTATTATAGCTTTTTCCAGCATTTTCCTCTACCAGCACTTCTTTTAGATCAACCTTTTTCAGTATTGATGATGACGGTTTTACAACCTTGTCCTAATACCTTTCGTGCAAGGCAGGGAAAGCCTTTATACAACCTAGCTTCCAAAGTTGGGAAATGGCTAGTGGGGTAAAAGCTTCAGATTCCCCTTAATTGGCTTGAGTCTGACTAGATACAAGAGAAGATTGTACTCAAAATTTCCCAGCTTTTCTCACTTCAAATTAGGGTCTGAGATGGGCCTTAAATTCTGGGAAATGTGCTTTGGTGGGAACATTGAGTCAAAATCCCCTAGTTCCCAATTTTAGGGAAACGGCTCCAAGCACATTGTGACATTGGGATAAAAACCTCAAAATTCCTTCAATTGGAAAAGGTGTTACAAAATATAAGGCAGTTTAGCCCACAATTTAAATTTTAGCCTTGACGCTTTTATTTCATTATGCTAATTTTATCAGGATTGGAAGGCTAGGTTGATCATAAAATTTGGGAAATGCCATTGAGGGAAAACTCCCTACCACAGAAAGTTTGGAAACTGCTCTATGCAACTTGGTTCAAAACCCCGAATTCCCCTCAGTTTTGTCAAATCTTGTGGGTGGAATAACAGTCTTTGCTAGTTGGCCTGCAGTTCTTGCGAACTGCATCATGTAGAGCTTTTATTATCCTAAAAGCAGCTGTATTGAGGATTCAACCCTGCTCACTGTCCAGACCAAGCAAATGCCAAGGTCCTTGCTGATTGATGAGTCCAGCTTGTTATGAAGTCTGATGCTGAACTGATCAATAGGTTAATTTGAATGGCACATTGTTGTTTTGTCCCAATTATATGGAGATATTCAATTGCTGATAGATTTTTATCATAGATTGAATGTTTTAGGTCAGTAGCTCTCCTTTCAAGTTTTTGATTGTTGGGGTCTTTTATTTTCAGGCTTTTGAGGAGGTTGAAAAGAACTTAGCTGCCATTAAACAGATGCTTCTTGGTGATGGAGAAACAGAGCCAAACTCTGAGCAAATAGATCAGCTAGTATCAGAGGCTTGTAAAGAGGATTTTTTATATCTTCTTGTCCAGAAGCTGCCTGTTCTTAGCTGGGATGTAAGAGTTCATGCAACTCACAACTTGCTTTGGTCAATCCTGAAAGTAGTCTGTAAGCATAGGTAGAAGAGCCTCTTTTTAAAAAAGATCTTACTTTCCTAGCACTATTTCAGGTAAGGAAAGAGGCAGTTCAGATCTGGGGTGCCCTTTTGAGGCAGAAAGTTGGATCCGATGACACTTGTCTCGATTATGTCGAAAACCACACACACCTGCTTGACTGTCTTGTTTTATGGTAATATTTTTCCTTCTACAATGCAGGGTGACAGTGAGGTATATTGTATGAGTAATCTTTTTATGTCTGGCTTTAACATTAGATAGATTATTTTCATCATGTAAATATGGAACATTAGTCACTGGTTTCCAGCAACTGAGGTGCTTTAGTAGCCTTCAAATCATGGCAACCATCATTGTAAAACTAGGTAGTGTAATTGACGCATGATTCTAGCATCAACTGAGTTGTCTAGTTAAATGCCAAGTGGGCTATCCAGTAAGTGGCTTCTGTGCTGTACCCTTATAAGACAGTTATCATCAGCTCATCCACAAGTGTTTAGTTTATGAATCTCCTCACATCATGCTGAGGTACAATGGTATAGTATGGCTACTCCTTTTCATGCTTATGTTTGTTGAAGCGGAGGCCTACATTGTGTGGCATTGCATGGATGGTGGCTGGGAAAGTGGATAGGCCTTGAGAGTGGTCTAAACTGGTCTAAACTTACCTTTTGAAAACACCACAGGGTCGAGGAAAGTTTTACCCAAATTTTATCATCAAGCGGATGTCCACAATTGGGCCCTAGAGTGGGCGTGCTTTAGAGGTAGCATTCAGAGTCATGTAAGGTTTCAATGATTGACTTATGATGGTCCAAGTAGGAGCTAAAAAGACAAGGAAACTCCAAGAAGGTCATCTAATAGCTTCAACAACATAGGGTCTAGGTCACCACACAATGTCAAAAGAAATAGAATCATGACCCTACCATTGAAAACAAGTAAGAGCAAAGTCCAAATCATTTGCAACATAGAAACAGGGAATGCCTCTCCAGGCCTTATGAATGACTGGAATGTGTCTCCTACCCCATCTCTTGTATTTCCACTTTCACATCTCCACTTCCTTTTCCCTCACACATCTTCTCAAATTTCATATTTAGACATAAGCTTCTCTCTTACACACAAATGTCTTTGGACCTTGGTCATCCCCCGTGTCTTGAGAGATCCTATTCCCATACCTGTTTGGTTTTGGGTTCCATGATTCCCAAGCATCAATGCTCAGTTCCTATCGAGAAAATAAATAGAGAGAGAGAGAGAAGTCAATGAGCACTCCCAATGCCACTCCTTAAGATGTGTGTATTGGATACTTCATGTAGGAGCTCTGAATTCTCCTTTTATTCATTCACCCAAATCCCTTGGTCTCCAACCTTAAAATTCATTACAGTCGATACTTCCCTGAGGACATTCTCTACAGAGTCAGCTCTTTGGACATGGTCTAGCCTGACTTGATTTTCCTCCTCCTCATTGTATTCATCATTGTTTCTTCTCCTCCTTTTCTATGGTGTAAGATACCTTCACGCTGACTGACTCCTTTCATGGACAGATTTTATCAAGATTTCCTCCTCCTTTTCCATCTTCCCTCACTCCCTTTTGACTTTCATAGAAAACTTTTATCGTGTAAAAAATTACCAAATCCAAGACAGGATAGACTTTTTGCTACATCGAAGTGCTTTTGCAAATGTACTGTACTCTCTACGAAGCCTAATAATGACCTACCTTTGGAAGTGCCATTAGCTCTCATACTTGCCTCAATGGCCAAGGGTTAATCCCAGATTGTGAGAGCTTTCACTTTATGTGATATTCTTGAGCTGGTTTTATGGACTTGATTTGTAGATTGTTAGAGCTTGGTGTGAATTTGCTTTAGTACTAGCCATACCCCATGAGATGCCTCCAATGACTACATCACATTAGTCACAATATTTAACATCAAAGCCAAATGACATTTTCTTCGCTTTGCACCTAAAAAGGTGCTTCACATCCTTATACTCAAATCAAGATGAAATCTTGATTCTATTGAGGTTAATTATTGAAGCTCGCTTTAGCACTAACTATACTTCATGAGATCCTCCAATGACTGCAACACGACAGTCACAATATTTAACATTAAAGAAAAACGACCTTTTCTTCCATTCTTCAAGAGACAGCTATTTTAATCTTCATTAATTTTCTAAGCTCTTGTTGGGTTTGTTTTGGCTTTAGCTTTGCACCAGAAAAGTTAATAGTCTGTTCTACTGAGATCAAGATTTCATCTTAGTTTCTAATGTGGGTAACCATTGCCTCAGGGGTTTTGACATGGACTTACCATATGTCATATGTTGCAACTCCAAAAAAATAATGCCACTCTTTATCCTTTTGGTAACTGTACATTTCATTTGCTTAGTTAATCTTTTAAAGAACTCTTTTCATCTATGTGACGTGAGCTGGTGTTTGTCAAAGTCATACTTGTGCACAGAAACGTTTAATGACTTAGAAGGTGGGCTAGATTTGTAGAATAAATGGTCACAGTCATATAAATGGCAATAATCAGTCTTGAAAGTCTGTCTGATGTGCATATGTCAGTTGATTGCTTGAACTGTATAGAACTAGAAGGCTCAAATTGAGTATGGAGTCAATAGTGTTGCTGTATCTAATTTCCTCTCTTATTCATGTTGCTCATATACCCTCCCTAGAAAATTAAAATAAACAAAAATCCATTCATTTGGTTAGAGATTATAAATACTGTGTTTCAAACATGCACCTTACATACGAACAACACAGTATTACGAGCGACCTACAGTGCTGCTAGGAACTTCTCGCTAGCTATGGTTTATGAGCACTATTCAAAGTGCCCAGGACAAGGCGAGATTCTACTTCAATAGTTTCATGACTATTGTTTTCTTTTATGAGTATAGCACTATCCCATTGTTGTGGAGTGTCAAGACAATTCTGTCTTTTTGACATCTAGACAAACTCATCCGAAGAGTTTAGTTTCCAATGGAGAAATGGGAATGGTGCCCATAATTGGTGTGGCTGATATCTCTATGCAGAAATGAGTGTGCTAAGGACTGCTTTACTGAGAATAGAGACACATTTCATACCATGTTCTTTTTCTAACTCGTATAAATCATTCTTTTAAAAACATCCTTTACACCTTTACTTCAAACCTGTTACTTATTATAGCCTGTTGTGGGGCTATGCACATTTTGGGTTTGTTAGTAGTTACCTGTCGTAAAAAATGTTTATTGGATGATGACAATCGGCTCAATCATGAATCGTGATTCATTCATTTATCATAATTGATGGATATGGTACACTAATGATTCATTAACCTCATAAGTTACTCCCCAATGTTCATGTTTTGAATCCAATTTCGAGATCAATGCTCCTTAATTCAAGCGTGGCTTTAAAGTCCTCGTGAAAGTTGTCTAAAGTTAACCAGTTATGCCTCTACTTATTACATATATTTTGTAGACATACTACACCTTTGTATGGACTTCGTTTCTTTGTTGTTTTTAATGTTTTAGAAAAAATCATTCCTGCAAGTGAAGTCCTGGGTATTGTGGGCCAAGGTTAGATCTTTGATCTTCAGTGCAACTGTGTTTGAAGAAATAGGCGATAGCACACACAGAGCCTGCAGTAGTGGATATTCAAGTCAGTTGTATTTTTAAATTCTGGGAGGAAGGTGAAAACCCTTTATCATGAGAGCCTAGCCTAATGCAGAGTTGGCTGTTCAGAAAGAACAAATCAAGCAGCTCAATTGCAACCAATGTCTTATAGTTGATAAAGAACCAGTTGAAGTAGTAAATGTACCATGCTGTTTACAATGTTGGTGGCTTTATCTGCATTTGCATCCTTGATGGTGTGAGGTGTTTAGAAATATAGTAGTCCTGTGAAAAGAGTTGAAGATTACTTGTATGCATCTGTTAACAGATGTGTTTTCAGGTGTTTTAGAATTTTGTATACACTGTTGTCTATGTTACCTGCTTAAAAGTCCTTTCTTTGAGTAACATGTTTTCAGTAATTGAAGTTGTTGAAAATTCCATCATGCAGTTATCAGAACAAGGATGCTGCTCTGAATGCAGGCAACATGCTTAGAGAATGTGCTCGATATCCAAAACTTGCTAAGTAAGTATCTCATCTCTCCATTTGTGTTACAAATGTTCAGCAATGCAAAATTTAGGCAAAAAATTAGTGCTATAACAATTACAACATTATTGGCCAATTTAATCATGAAAAATATCAGCCCAAAAGGGCCAAATTAGATTAAGTGTCCCCTTGGAGCTTGGGTAGGACAAATGCCACACCAAACTGTATAAACAGGAACAAAGGGGGATAGCCACACTTCATTTTTAGTCTGTGTGTTTCGTTATCATCGTTCTGCCCAGTGACCGGCCTCCATACCAGCTCCACGAGCCACTACAACTGCTCTGCTTCATTGTCATCATTCTACCCACTGCGCTGCTGTCCTGGCAACCATTGCTTCTGCTTCATGCTGCTAGCTGCCCTTCACAGCTCCAAATGACCACAACTGCTGTTGTAGGAGTCCATGCTGCTGGTGCTCTCAAGTTTTTGGTTGTCCTCAGTGGTTGCCCTGCCATGCTGCCATGCAGCTGCAGAATGCAGCCATAAGCTGCCCCAAAATGGAGCCTTTGCTCCTCCAAATGCAGTTTGGGCTGCTTGGGACTGCTACCTAAAGCAAAAACACAGGTTTTTCCTCATTCTTAACTTCATTTTTTGCAGTTTGACATTAAATGCTGCCTGGCTGCTCATATCAGGATCTGTTCAAGTGACAATATGTGAAGAAATACTTGTCTATAGATAACAAACACAATCATATGACAAAGTATAGACTCATAAAGAACACCGTTAGAGGTGGGGTAACTCAAAGACAATGAACACTGAAGATGAATAATGAATGAATGAATATATACTATGCCCAATGCAGCAAAAACACTATGCTAAGTGAATATTGACCCTTGAACTCTCGTGTCTTTCTAGGATTAGGACAGAGAGTATGAGTTGGAGAGTATGTTGAACTCTAATGGATCCCAAATTGCAGCAAACAGCCGTCGGAGAAGTCTGGTAGCAACTGATATGGCAGTCAAGTAGTTGTAGGAATTTGCCAAACATAGGCAGTTTGATGATGTGGCAATGTAGGCGATAGTAGAAGACTGCAAATGCAAATCTGGCTGATGATGTGATAGATTGGCAATAACAGATTAAGTTCAAACGGTAGGCAGCAACAGCTGACTTGGCAGCAAACACAGGCCGAAATAGGTTGCAAGCTGATGGAGAAGACTGGATAGTAGGTGCCAGGTGATGGACAGTAGCAATCCACAAGACAGGATTAGGGATGAGGGGTTGGTAGCCTATCTATTTATAAAAGTGTGGATCCTTCCAAATTAGGGTTTGGCTTATGGTATGCAAACAATCTCTAGGAGCGCATTTCTTTTTTAATGAAAGTATGATAATAATTGAGCCTTGGGATTATAATAATGAGCTGATCAATTTATGATGCATTTTTTAGCTCAACACCCCCTCTTAGGCCCAAAATTTGAATTTGAAAATTATTGTCAAGATAGCTTAAGCTCACATTTTAACCCAAGGTATCCCACCCCAAAGTAGAGAAGGTATCGGGCAAAGGGTGTTCGTTGGATACCTAGTGATCTGCCAAGACTACAGAGGCAATGGTTATCTTACCAAGGAAGCCCAAAGGGTCACCCTAGAAAGGCCAAGATATTGGATAAAGAGTGCTCATCGCTTGTCCAATGGCCTTCTAGGACTTGCAAAAGTGGATGGAACCACTTTGAGGTTTTTTTTTTGGGTGGGAGTAATAGTTTGCACCCTACTAAGCAACAATGTATCGAGGAAGAATGAAAAGGGATAGTGAGATCCAACACAACACAAAACAAACAACTATCTTAACCACTTGTAGGTATTGATAAACATGAAAAATATGGGAGATATGTATAGAATTTGAGAAAAGGAAGAGATTGCCTAGCGAGACTCTCGTGTGAGTTGTCGCAAATATGGTGGATCTAGAGTCGAACACCCTTTGATCAAAAAGGGATAAATGCGTATAGATGCGTGTTTACAAGAATAGAATGCCAATGCATTGGGTAATGCAAAAGACAATGTATAACGTCATACTCATACAAAATGCGATGCAATGGTGTCGCTTGGATAGTGCACTTGTAGGAGAATTATTCACTTGCCTAACCATCCTTCTACAATCATAATTATTCAAATGATACAGATAATGATAAAAGTGCAATAATAATGTCCATGAAGCAAAGTGTAATCAAAACCGTGTAACCACCAAGAGATGAAGTTCCCCTCTCTAATCACTAACGGTGGAAAGGAAAGTGAGAGGAAATCCCCTCTTTACATCAATCTGAAATAGAAGGGGAGCAAATAACCACATCAATCCTAGGTAGAAGATACTGTAAGATTGGTCTATTGACCGGATTGGTCAATATATCTACAAAGTTATCGAGTAAAGACAGAAACTCTAGGTGTATTGTGCCTAGCTCAACTTGCTCTCTGGTGAAGTGGTAGTGTATGCCAACAAGCCTCGTCTGGAGATTGATGATGGGGCTACTAGCTAGTGCAATAGCACTTTGGTTGTTGTAGAAGATGATTGTCGAAGTGGCACATGAAAAGTGAAGTGCAGCTAGTAAGCTCCTCAGGTACACAACCTTTGTGGTGCCATCAAAGAGAGCCTGATACTATACCTCGGTCGTAGAGACTGTTATCACCTCTTGCTTACAGGTTGACCATGAAATGGGAACCCTACTTAAAGAGGAGGTATCTGCCATGAGAACATTGGATGTTGAGATCTCTTGTTTAATCAGAAGTGGTATAACCTTGCAAATCCAAACCATGACCATAATCAATCTATAGGAATAGGTACACGGAACATATCTCAACACATGCAAATACACTATCTAATGTGACACTTTATGTGCATTGAAATACCGACTAAGCAATGGTACTGAGTATCCAATGTGACACTTTATGTGCATTGAAATACCGACTAAGCAATGGTACTGAGTATCCAATGTGACACTTTATGTGCATTGAAATACCGACTAAGTAATGATATTGAGTATACTAAATTTACCCTAGTGTGAATCAACTATAGTAATTTTTCTACAATAGTTGTACATGTGTACTCATTGAAGGGTTGACTATGGGGATCCTTAAGAGGATTTAGGAGTGGGATCAAGAGGTGTGGCCACATATTGACTAAGATATATGGGTTCATTGTGGAGCAAGTCTTGAGTGATTGGACTAAGATGAATGGCATGAGACCTGCAAGTCAAGCTAGTTTCAAATAGGGATATACCAAACTTTACTATAGTTTCACACTAAGGGCCCCAATCAACAAAGCTATTGAATGTATAAAAGATTTACCCAAGCTTTGTGTGTCACCAAAGTGTGAAATGAACTTAATGATTTAATTAAACTTCATGAGAATTTTTAATTAAAAGGAACTTTAATTATGCTAGTAGTGAAAGATCTGACAATGGGCATGTATTTGACAAGTGTACATACTATGTGGTACAACAACAATACAAAAGTAATAAGGTGTAATGTGAAACTATCATTTGTACCTTAGAATTAGGTTTTTTATTAGTTTGGTCTTGCGAGTAGCTCACTTATATTTATTGACTAAGTCATTAATTAGCTCTTAATAAAAAATGAGATCTAATTAAGGAGCAAGGGGTTACTCATTTGGAAAGCTTATCTTGGCTATTTCAGGCTCCTCTCTCATTTTGAGTAGCCCAAGTTTGAAGACAGTCATTCTTCTCTTCTTTGTTGCAGAAATTGTAGGTTTCAGCCATGGAATATGAGCTGACAGCATGAATGGAGTGTGGATAATAGCCCATATTCTCCTCTTGGCATGGGAATTCCAATGGGCAGCTTTACAACTCAATATAGAGCAAGATATGTTGTTTTTAAAAAATTAAATATCAGAAAAACAAATTATGATAGCACTATGGGTTGAGATTCTCTCTTCTCCTCTAAGATCTCAAGCCTACTGCACTTTTTTGGGCCATTATTGTAAAAAAAAGCAATGTTCTCATAGTTTCATTGCAAAAATTCTTTTGATTGTGAGAACAATGTGAAATTGCATGGGAACTATGCAAAATAGTTGTCTCGGTGAATGCTTTGCAAAATTGGGTTTAAATGTTGATTGTAATCTTTAGGGTTTGGTAAGTTGAAGTGTTCATTTGCATTTCTGAACACTCTACAGTTGGTTGGAGGCAAACGTTGAAGATGACAAGGTCATGTGCTACGAGAAATCGTTGAAATATAGCCATGTAAGACCAATTTGAAGCATATATTGTTGGGAATAAAGGCTCATCGTGCCTTTTATTGTGTTCGGGTGTGAATGCATCCCTACACTTGTATTTTATATATTATCTAAACCTAAAGTGGTACACCTGTCATTGTATCTAAATACTGATTGTGTCATGCACTCACTCCAACTCACTCTTCTCTTTGCACTCAACCTGCTTTGTATTCTGTCTCAATCCTAGCAAGTGCCTTCAAACTGGTAGGGTGGGGAGCAGATGAGCTGGTCAGCTATCACAGGTGAGTAGCTGACGGGTTGCGCGAGCAGTCAAGCGAGTAGGCAATATCGCAGTCAAAGGGCTGGTCAGGCGGAAGGCAGGAGTTTCAGTTTTCAGCCTTCTCTAGTGGTACATGGCTGCATTTACCAGATTTCAACCTCTGACTACGGTGTTTTGGTGACCAGCATGATGCCCTTTATTATTCAATATTCTCACATGTTACATTTGGTTCTTATCTTTCTGTTTTCTTAGCATATGCTGCCCCTGCAAAGAAAGTTCCTACATTCCCAGTTGATCCTCTAGAAGTTCCTCCTTCTCCTATTGAAAGCATTGATGTTATTATTAAGGATATTGATCCCCTCCCTCTTATGGTCATTTAGAGAAAGTGACTTAAATAAGGGGTTGAATCAGCCCTAGTTCCTCCTCCAGTTTCCATTCCTGTTCAGTTTAACATTCAACTACTTGCTTTTCTCATAACGTTGAATCTTTTCAGAGCACATTGAGATGGTCAGGAGGCAGCGTGAGCTGTGCCAGGTCGACACGGTAGGTCAGGCTGAAGGCAAGAGTCACGAGCGACACACTCGTAGGTCAAGCGGGAGACTAGCGCAAGTCCCGGTCAATGCCACGACAAGCCCATTTTACCTCTTTTTTCTTTAATTTCTGCAATTTCTCCTTCTCCCCTTTGTTGGGCATTCATATGCACAAGCATATTGTGCAATTTTGACCTAGAAATTTAGGGCTTTTCTCGGATTTGGAGACTTTGATGCAGAACAAGACAATTTGACTCAGAAATTGCACATTTGGTGCACATTTGCCCAAGAAATTTTGGGGCTTTTTACATTTTAGTGAAATTTCTTCAATTTCACTGAAATTTGTGCACACCGGATCCAATAAAATCAGGGCTTTCGCAAAATTCCTTCAATTTGTGCAACAACTGCCTGATATATGCACTTGGGTACATGTATCGATGCAACAACTGCCTGGTATATGCACTTGGGTACATGTATTGATGTTACTTGTGTGACATTTGGGCTTGCATTTGGTGAACTTTTGAGTTAATTTGGTACTGTAAATTATGGCTGGAAATAGTGACAACAGCAATCTTTTGCACATCAAGAAGCTGGAGGGTGCATATAATTTTGCAATATGGCAAAAACAGTGCTGCAATGTCTTGGTGTAGAAGAAACCGGTGAAGCCCACCATCAAAACGAAGGGAATAAAACCTGCAGATATGGAACAAGACGAGTGGGATGATCTTGATGAGCTTGCACGCTCTACCATTGGGCTCTCAATGTTAGACAACTTGCTCTTTAACATTGAGAAGCTGAATTCAGCGTATGCAATGTGGCAAAGGCTTGAAGAATTGTATGCTCAGAAAAGTGCAGCTAGCAAGGTTTATTGGCTGAAAAAGTTAATGGACTTTTGTATGAAAGAAGGTACAGCCACATATGTATATTTGAATGAGTTCAACTCAATTTTCAGTCAGCTGATTGCTTTGGATTTCCATATTGATGATGAGTTCAAGGCTACTTTCTTGCTATGTACTTTGCCTAAAAGTTGGGATTCTTTCAGAACAGTTTTGAGTAACTCAAGTGCTCAGCTGTTATATTTTGATGTGGAGAGTTCTTTGCTGATGGAAGAACTCAATAGGCAAAATAATTCAGCAAACAAATCTTCTAATGCATTGCACACTAGAGGCAGATTTAAGCAAAAGGGCAGTTCTGAAAAATAAAGCACGTAGCAAGTCTTTTGGCAAGAATGTGGAGTGCCATCATTGTGGCAAGAAAGGGCACTACAAACGGGACTGTTTTCAATTGAAGAAAGTGAAAGGCAAAAACAAAAACACTAAAGACAACAAGGCTGAGAAAAAGAATAGCTAGCTTGCAAAGAAGAGCAATGTGAAAATAGAAGAGATAAATGCATAGTTGTCAGGTACGAAAGGTACGATACGGTACAATATGATAAAATATGGTACTAAATGGTACCCTATGATTTTATAAGGTACGGTATGATATTAGTACAAAAAGAAGATGATTTTTTAAATAACAAAAACCAAAAATCATTAAATGATAGATTATAAAATACATGTTTAAAGTGGAAATAGCCATTTCGTTACAGAATAAGATGAATACATGAGGGTGACATCGCGGTCGCATGGGTTGTCCAAAACATGTGACACAACTACAGTCTAGTATATTTGATACGAAAAAGAGAGAGATCTATGAATCTATGATGAGGCATCACTATCATCATCATCATCCATAGTTACCAGGAACGGGGAACGGGAACGGGACCCCCTGGAACGGGGGGAACGCCCAAAGCGAGGGAACGGTATATATATATATATATATATATATATATATATCCTCTAGAGAGAGAGAGTCAACACTAGTCTTAGAATCTAGAGAGACAGATCATATCTATTATCAACCATGAATTATAATTCATGAAATTAGACTCTAGAGACATAATAATCAAGTTTCAACTTTCAACAATAATAAAGATTCAAAACATTGTAACCAGCAATGGATTGACTCCGATTGTCGCATTCATAATTCAACACTGTAATCAACAATGTTGCATAAGTCCAACTGGCAACAAGTGTGCATTGCAAAAACACAAAATATGCACTAAACAATAAACTTTAAAGCCTAAATAGTAAAGATCCAAGTTACAAGAGCTCCAATTTCCAAGTCAATACTCTAAAGTTCCAAAAGGCTAGCTACCAAGTGCTCTGATTCATAGAAGATGGCTCCACTGTGCCTGAATGCTCATCCTGCTGAACAACATCCTGCCCATCATCATCACCATCATCATCATCGTCATCTTTTTCCCAACATATAAAAGAATCAGCCTTTGCAACTGATGTACGAGCTTGCAAGCAAAGATTGGAGCTCACATAAACTAGGTCATTCGTCTTCATTGTACCAAGACAATTTCTCTTCTTTGAGTGAATGTGATTGAAGGAGCTCCATAGTTGCTCTAAACAAGAAGAGCTAATTGTTTGGCTAAGAATACGAATAGCCAAACTCTGCAACTCTGGAGCTTCTGCCCCATAGTCCTCCCACCATAAAGCAGCCCCAATATTTGTCCTGTCCTCTAGTGCATCCTCTGTACCAAACATCCCTAATGTTTGTCGATATACAGAGAGCTGATTTTTAATTTTGCGTTGCATTTCACGGCTAGGATAAAGCCTTGCAAGCAATGTGTTCCAAGCCTTGACCACCTCAAGGTCTCTTTCTTGCATCTTTCCTTGAAACTCAGGATCAAGCACATATGCTACAGCATGCATAGGAGAGTCATACTCATTCCATCTGCTGATGCATAACTCCTTGATTTGCTCATACCTATCTGCATTTGGTTCCAAACTCTCCAACCTCTCAATCATGCGATCCATACCTTCATAGATCTTCCCAATGCATGGATCCATGCCATCTGCAAGCCTCAACATGTGCATAATAGGATCAACCATTTGGTTGGTGCGATTAACCTCATCCCAAAAATCTCTATCAGAAACATATGCATTACATAACACAGCAGTAGCAGTGGCAGCCCCAGTCCAATTTTCATACTCATCACTAGCAAATAGCTCCCTAATTGCACCTTTGCAATAGTGCAATCGACCAAGCATAAGAAAGTTATATGCAAATCGTGTATCCGAGTATTTAAGAAGTTCTTTGTCACTTCTCTTGCGAAACTCAGCATGCAAGTACTGATGATTACATATAAATGTGATAATCTTGTTACCTTTCGCAACAAGAGATGCAATCCATGGCAAGTCCCCAATATCCTTCAACAAGTTATTCAAGCAATGCGCCATGCATGGACTAAAGGTGATATGTGGATACATTGCCATTAAAATGTTTCCTGCTGCCCTGTTTGTAGGTTCACCATCTGCCACAAACTGCACTACATTTTCTGCCCCAACAGCCTGCACTGCCTCGCACCACTCGGATGCCAATACATCTACACTCTTTCCAGTCTCTGAAGCATCATGACTACCAATGAAGTATACATCTCCACGAGAATATGCAACAATACCATGTATGGACCTATGGCGTGTGTCACTCCATCCATCTGCTATCAATGTCACTCCATTTCTTACCCATTGATTGCGAATATTTGCTGTTGCAATCTCTATGGCTACTTTCTCCTTTTGAAGCAATGTAGTCCTGATAGTTTCTGATGAAGGGGGCTTATATGTGGGTCCATACTCTGCAATCTTTGTCACCATATTTAAAAAATAAGGTGACCTGGCTGATTTGAATGCAATATGGTCATGGTAAAAAAAGCGTGCCACTGCTGCATCTGTTTCCTCTTTTTTCTTTGGTTCCCATGAAGTGTGCAATGAACTCTGTTTAGCACCACGACCTGTTGCCATTGATGGCCCATGAGAAGGCTGCGTAGCCACTAATCCTGGTGGTCTTCTGGATGAAGCACCATGCCCTGCTGGTCTTGGAGTCCATGTTGTTGGATCCACTGCTATATTTGGCGTCCTCCTGGCATGTGAATTCCCCATAGATGTGGCTATGCGGTCAAGTAACTCCTGCCTTTTCTCAATTGATACATTGGTGCAAAAACGCACCTCTTTCCCCTCCTCATGTAGAAGATGGGCTCTCACTTTATCAGCCCCACTAGTGCGAGCATAAGGGCAAAGTTTGCATTTCCAAGGGCGAGCCCCTCCACCTCTCAATGGCACCCCTGCATCTACCTCATCCCACCATGACCAAGTAGTGCTTCGACTTCGTCCAGTTGTTGACGAAGTACCTGTTGAGGATGATGAAGATCCCATAGATGTCAATGCTGCCATCTATATAAAAGTGACAAATAATCAGTAAAGTTCAATAAAATTGCAAAAATTTGCAGCCAAAATTTCAACATGTGTGTGTTAAATTTTTAGCAATGCTAAAAATGCCAGAACTTTGGTGCTATTTCAGCTTGCATTCCTTTTACTGAAAATGCCACAAATTTGGGGCATTCTAGCCTGCATTGAACATTCCCTTGCTGAAAATGCCCCAAAATTTGGAGTATTTTCAGCTCCCAAACTTGGGGCAATGACAGACTCAAAATGCCCCAATTTTGGGGCATTCCAGCCTGCAATTCCTTGCTGAAAATGCCCCAAAATTTGGCGCATTTTCAGCTCCCAAATTTGGGACAATGACAAATTTGAGAATCGAGATAATGATCCTCCGACCTTGAGACTTCACCTGATCCCGGGGAGAAGTCACGCCAGGCAAGAGAGGCGGGCCAGGCAGGCGGGAGAGGTAGACGAGTCCCGAGAGCAGGTGGGAGTAGGGCCTAGGCAGTGGGGGCAGGCAGGGCAAGCGAGATAGTCGGCGGGACAGTCGGAAGGGCAGGCGGAGCAGGCGAAGTGGGCAGGGGCAGTCGGCAGGGTAGGCGGAGCAGGCAGAGTGGGCGGGGATAGTCGGCAGGCGGACTGGGTGGACCAGGTACTCAGCGGACTGGGCGGACAGGCACAGGCGACGGCGGCGAAACGGGCGCAGGCGACGGACAGACGGGAGTGCAGCGACGTAGGCGAACCTCGAGGACAGACGGGCGCGAAACGGGAGTGCAGCGACGTAGGCGAGGACAGACGTGGGCGAGGCGAAACGGGCGACAGAGTCCAGACAGATGGGCGCGAAACGGGCGACACGCGGGTAGTTCGAGGCAGCGCGGGCGACAACAGAAAAAAAAAGTTAAAAGTTAAAAATTAAAAAAACTAAAAAACTCTTGAGCTGGAACGGTCGTTCCAGACAGGGAACGGACTTGGAACGGCCAGGGAACGAACCTGGAACGGGAGGGAACGGGCCAGGAAACGGGCTGGAACGTTTCGCCAGCGTTTCCTTGGCCCGAACCCCTCGGAACGCGTTAATCCGTTCCTATGTGCCGGAACGGGCGTTCCCTGTCTCTATGTCATCATCATCATCAAAACCATCTGAGTGCTCATCAAGAGAGTCTGAAGATAACTCCTCAGCATCGGATGATGAGATACACTCATGCTCATCCTCACTAATGAGGTTACCATCATCATCAAATGATGACTCCCTAGGTGGTGGCTATGTAGGCAAGAGGGGAATGTCATCATGAGGAACATGATGTGAGCTACTAGAGCCCCGCCTTACATATGTTTGCAAGCCACTTGAACCACCCCTCCTCGATGATGAAAGACATTGAATGACCATGCCCCTGCTACCACGTACTCGAACTCCTCGCTCACGAGCATGCTGATTGCGAGTGTCATGAGTATTTGCTGCTATAAGCTCTCTATAGAGCCATGCAAAAATCATCTGCTTGTGATGTATACTCAAAAGAGTGTCACCCGTCAACTTCAATGTATCAACATTCACCTACACAATGCAGTGATGTACGTAAGATGATCATTGTAAATGCTAAAGTCTAAATTGTAAAGTATAAACTTTAGAGTTCAAAGTTTAAAACAACAAATTTTAAATTTGATGGTTAAGTGTTTAAACTTTACTTGCTTCGGACTACCCATGCTCATTATAGCCCTCATCATATGTAAGTTAGTGTGGCAATAGACTAGCTGCTCTAACTGTTGTGTGCTAAGTCGATTGTGAATCTTTGTGTAAATGAGAGAATAGGCACTCCAGTTTCTCTCACATGTACCCGAAGAGGCAAGGACCCTCATGGCCAAGGTCTAAAGGGTCTCCAATGCGTATCCAAAGTTTTGCCACCAAAATAAAGGCTTCACAAGTGACTCTCTCCTTCAACTAGTGGGAGAAGAAAAAGCCGCATGCCCTCTCTAATTTGCATAGTATCCTAGCTCCTCCAGCACTGCATTGTGGTCATCCATAGGGACCACATGAGTCAAATAAGCAAGCTGGTCCGAATGGAACTCTCTATCATCCATGACCACCAACAACTTGTAGGCCGGATGTACCAATGTGGCAAAACCATGGATGGGCTTATGTATCCATGCCCATCTCCTCTCTTCTATCTCTAAAACATATGCATGCTCTTGTGAGAGTGCGCAACGAAAGAAGAAACACGAACACACAGAGAGAGAGAAAGCAGAAAATGAAGGAAAAAAATCTGCACTGACTGTAATGAATGCTGAATATAAAACTGTGGATTGATCAGTCCTTGTACACAGCCCAAAGCGTTAGTGAGGGCACTAGATCAGTTTGATGATGGTGGTAGCACCAAGACGGAGGAAGATGATGGAGTCGGAGTGTGCACCTGCCAAGGAAGGAGAGAAGATGATAATACAACTGACTACCAAGTGGGAAATAGCTATAAATAGCCAAAAAACCCAAAAACTGGCCGACTTGAAATTTAAGGCCAAAAATATGTCCGACCAGCATTTGATGCTAGTAAAAATGTCAGGAATGCTCAGAAAAACTCGAAAAGGGTAGACAATGTCCGGTAGGTAAGGCAGGCTAAAGAATGTAGAAACTGCCCCGAGAAATGCACATAAAATCCCAACTAGAGAAGAAAATGCATTGAAATGCAATAAACTGAGTGCTCTAGAATGAGCTACCTCCTTCATCAAAAGAAGTGATAGACAAGTCAAAGCTCCTAAAGTCCTTGTATGACTCAAGCTAAGGCTCATAGGTAGGAGATGACAAGGCATGACAAACATGACTACTAACACCCCCTCTTAGATTGTGGATGTGGCAAAAGGCCAAGGAAGAAACGGATCCTGGGTGGCAAGAGAAATGCCAATGTCGATGAAGTCCGTCGATGAAGATTGCCGATGAAGAAACGCCTCGTGATCCTGGGACTAAAACAGTAGGGGCCAGGAAATCCACAGCCGCATCACGGAGATCATCCGCCTCTGAAAGGGATGGGGGGTACAAAGGAACCATCGGAGGAGAGGGTGGGGGATGGAAAGAAACCTATGGAAAAGAGGGTGCACAAGGGGGAATGAGTGTAGTAATAGACAACTGCCTCGGAGGACCCTGCATAAGAGAAGGGGAATGGAGCGTGTAAAGCCTGCTCTCCTACTAATCTGTCGCAACAACAGCCCCTGTAGAAGAATCCTCAATAGAAACAGCCTGCTCAGTGAAGACAACCCAGGTACCAAGCCTAGTAAGGTCATAGACTGAGAGGAGTGGAAAGCCCAAGTCTAGAACATAAAGAACCTGGGAAAGGAAGCTCGACACGCAATCGGGAAATAAAGGCTAAGTGCCAACACCACAAATAGGAACCGAAACAATGTCACCAACAATGACTGAACCCTCAAAAGGGCATAGATCTTGCAACAAATCACCTCGGGGAGTCATATGACTAGAAGCGCCACTATCAACCAGCCAAGGTCTCTCAGAAGATGAGGCAACCACTGAAGAAGTCTCCTCCAAGTCAACAATATGAAGGAACACTGACTCATGGGTAACCGTTGGAGTAGAGGTAGAAGGCTCGAATGTTTTAGCTCCATCCTTCACTCTCGGACCAAGGTGAGAATCCTTCTCCCAACATTTCTCCCGTGGATGTGTCCCCTTCCCATAGTATGGGCATTTAGGCTTCTTCGAGTCGGAGTCAGAACGTGAAGAACTCTCTTGTCTTTTAGCTTGTGACTTCCCTTTCTTCTGTGTCCCCCCTCTCAAACCTGCAACAAAAGCTTTGATGGAGGTGGATCCATTGGCTACCTCTTTGGCGCACTCGTTATGCTCCAAAACAAGTAGGGCAAGCTCCTCCCATAGAAGCTTCTCACGGGGTCCTCAATGTAAGAAGGTTGGTATAGAAGACATCAAAACGGGGAGATGGCAGTTGAGTCAAAAGAATCATGGCCATATCCTCGGAAGAGATCATCCTGCCAAGGGATGCAAGCTTGTCCCTCATGTCCTCCAGTCTGTCGATATGATCCTTCATGGAAGAAGAATCATCAACAACAACGAGCATCCGTAATTTCTTCTCGAGAGTAATCCGATGGACAAAAGTCTTCTGATGGTACAAAAAAGCAAGCTTTGTTCACACTTCCGCTGCTTTCCGCAACCTGCACACATGCACTAGGACAGAATCCTGTAAGCTCATAAAGAGGAAAGATCGAGCTCATGAGTTGAGCCGATCCCTTAAGGCCGCACGATCCATTGATGATTCAACGGTGGAATCCTCCACTGGACGGGAAATGGGGTGGGTAACAAACTCCCAAAGATCGAAGGTATCAAGGATACACTCCACCTTATATGACCAAAGCAAGTAGTTGGAACCACCAAGCCGGTCTTCTTTGGGCAAAGAAGGGAGTACGCGCACCTATATAGAGGGTGCCATGGAAGGCATATGAAGGCAAGTAGAACAAGCCTTCTGTGAAACATGGAGAGAACGGGGAATAGAGGAATCTCGTTCAAATGGGCTAGGTGACCTCCAGTCATTGCGAAAGTCTCTTCGTCTCTCAAAGGAAGGAATAGAGACCTCATTCTCTGAATCAACAAAGAACTGGTGATAAGACATCTTTGTATATATTTGCAATCACCAAACAAATTGCAACAAACAATCACAATGAAGCCGCCAATGCTTGAAAGACACAGGAAGTGTTGTCGCCTGCTAGAGGAGGTAGATGATGTCGCCTGGCTGCCAAAGAAGGATGCCTCCACTCTAGATGCCAGAAAGGTTGTGTTTGATACAAACGCAGGTTGAGGACACCTTGAAGACTGTCGCCTGGCTCCAGAGGGTGACGCCTCTGCTCTTGATAATGAGGACGATTGCAAAACTGTCGCCTAGTCCTCCAGGGGATGCAAAACACCAAACGCAAGTACAAAAGGCTGCGTTTCAGCCTTGGATGCATCGCCAAAAGCTGGAAGAGGTAGATGAAGGCTGTAGTTGATGGTGAACTCCTCTGCAATGGAAGCTCTTCTCCGTGCTCTCAGTTAGGCGATGATACCATGTGAGAGTGCACAACGGAAGAAGAAACATGAACACAGAGGGGGGGAGAGAGAGAGAGAGAGAGAAAGCAGAAAATGAAGGAAGAAAATCTGCACTGACTGTAATGAATGTTGAATACAAAACTGTGGACTGATCAATCCCTGCACGCAACCCAAAGCATCAGCAAGGGCACCAGATCAGGCTAATGATGACGGCAGCACCAAAGACAGAGGAAGATGACGGAGTTGAAGTGTGCACCTGCCACGGAAGGAGGGAAGATGATAATACAACTAATTGCCAAGTGGGAAATGGCTATAAATAGCCAAAAAACCCAAAAATTGGCCAACCTGAAATTTGAGGCCGACCAACATTTAATGCTGGTAAAAATGCCAGGAATGCTCAGAAAACAGAAAATGCACTGAAATGCAATAAAGTGAGTGCTCTAGAATGAGCTACCTCCTCCGTCAAAACAAGTGATAGACAAGTCAGAGCTCCTACAGTCCTCGTCTAACTCAAACTGCGGCTCACATGCAGGAGATGACAAGGCATGACAAACATGATTGTTGACAGCTTTGTCTCTGTGATCACTGTACAAGCATGTGCCTCCACCAATGTGGCTCTAAAGAAGTGAACAAGAAGGCCCATGGTGGACCCCTTGCAATCACTCATATGTAACACCCTATAAAAGGGAGTCACGATAATGACAATGGCACGGACTTTTTGCCAAAATTGCTCATTAAGGCACAAGCGTTGCATGGCTTTGGCCTCCTTTGTCTCATGCTCATCCCACTCATTCCATAGAGTGGACACCACTGTCGACACAAAGGTTCCTATCCTTCATTGTAACAGTCAAAGTGCTATCATGCTAGCACGCAATCTTGTCTTTCACACACTCAAAGACAAAGCACATACAGGTGAAGTATCATTTTGTCAGGGATGTACTTGACAACAAGAGCATTGAGCTTGTCAAGGTACATACAAATGATAACCTTGCAGACCTCACAAAGGGTCTTCTAGCAGAGGGTTTGCTCATTGTAGCCAAATGATAGGGTTTGGATAGTATATGTGTATTTAAGCTTTGTACATACATAGACTTCGCTGATTCTTTTCTCTACCTTCAGGCACATTGCTTTTAGGTGGGAGGTTGTTGGGAATAAAGACTCATCGTGCCTTTTACCATGTTCGGGTGTGAACCCCTACACTCTTGTACTCTATATATCATCTAAACCTAAAGTGGTATATCCGTCATTGTACCAAAATACTGATTGTGTCATGCACTCACTCCTTCAACTCACTCTTCTCTCTATACTTAGTCTGCCTTGTACTTTGTGTCAATCCTAGCAAGTTCCTTCATACATCAATAATCTAAAGAAATACCGAAAGGAGCGCCAAGCTTTGGGGCCAACAAATGCCATGTGTGTTGCAAGAGCTCTCTAGCTCCAATTGCTTGTGAATTTTTGTTGCTGAATTTACCGATTAAGCTGAATCAAGTGTTTGCTAAAATTTAGCCTACTGCTCTTTGTGCTTTTGAAGGTGGGTTTCATAGTTCTATTGCCGAGGCATCACCATCTTTTTGGAGGTGAGATTGTGGGCATCTTGAGCTACAGACACATGCATTTTGGATTGCTGTAATTCAGTTACAACAAGGTTTATACTAGCTGAAAACAATAGATAGCAAGGGGAAAATGGCAAAAGATGCCACACAACAGTGGGAATAGGAATTCCCTCGTGAAAGGCACTCAACTCATGGTTTTGGGTCACCAATGCTGAAAATGCTTCAGGACAACAAGAAGGAAATGCAGTTTTAGGGCATAGTTTGCCAAGTGCTGTTATTTGCAACAGTTAATTCAGCAGCCTCAATTTTCTGAATTTATGGAGTCCGTTCTTGATGTTAAAGGAAAAAGGTTGCTTCGCATTCTAAACAGCCAATTGAGGCTTATGGACAATCTTTGCAGCCAAAAGTATTGCATACACCGGCATCTCTAATACCGAATGTGTATGGAACTCCAATTCAGTAGCATGATCATCCATTAGGGAATAATGTGCAGCATGTTCCTCGTGGACAGCAAACAATTCCTTAACCATCTACACATCCACGTTATTTTGAGAGCAGATTAGTATTTCAGGCAATGGATGCCACTGCACCTACCAAGGTTGGCACACATAATGCAGCTGGTTTTCAGTCACCTATGTTAGGTGTTCAGGGGAATTATCTGGTAACATTGGTATGCAGCCAGGAATCCAAACTAGAATGTTTGGTCAATTAGAAGATCATGGTAGACATATGTTAAATGCAAATGCAACAATGGCATCACCTAGGCCACCATTTTACCAGCCACCAGTGTATGATGACTCCACACCTTTGGGTAAAGTTAAAGACAAAAGTGTTAGCATTGTACCTATCATGGGTTTGTAAATTGGTTATCTGGGCATTTGTATGGGCAACCTTGAAGGCAAGGTAGCCAGCTTGTTGAGGTGCATCCTTCACTGGATTCGCTGTTCCACTCTGGCTGACCTGCATTCAGGGGCATTTGTCAGCTGGCTGACCTGCCTCTTTTCTTGTCCATTCTCAACCTATATATGATGTGTTCTTTCTCCTCCTCCAGTGTAATTCAGCATGCTGCATCCTGTTTAGTGAGGGAGAGTGGGAGCACACTCGTGTTCACCACAATCCATGTGGTGTGTATTCACTCTCATGCTTTGGTATATGGATTCATTGCCTGTTTCCTGTGAATTCATGTGTTCTTGTCTGTCTGTTCAGCTCATTGTATACATAGCAGTTGCTTTCTCTTGCTTCCATTGCCCCTCTCTTTCTCACATGGTATTAGAAGACCAAGTACCCTGGTCATAGTGTTTTCTTTGTCTACTATGACTGCTGCTACAGGTCTGTTCCTCTTTGGTTGATGCTCCAAACTCCATAAAACCTTGTGTTTTTCTGCTGTTCCAATTCAGTTGGTCTGGGCGGACTGCTTCTTAGCTGGGCAACTTCATCAACTGCTGGTTGACTGTTTTCTTCCTTGTTATATGCTGTTCACCCTGTGTTTTGTTCAGCAATAGCTTCATTATTTATCTAGGTGCAGTTTTTTTTGTCTTCCGTGCAATCATCGATCTGATTTGACTTCCATCTAACCTGCATTTTTATGCTGGTGGTAAATTTGACTTGCTTTGCAGTGAAAGGTGTGCAACAAAAAAGGAACATGAACACAAAGAGAAACGAAGAGAGACAGCAAAAGAGAACAGAGAGTGAGGTGATAATCTACACTGAATCTGAAATGAATGCTGAATACAGAAGGAGAGAGAGAATGGACTGATCAGTCCTTGCACGCAACCCACAACATCAGTGAGGGCACCAGATCTGGCTGAAGACTATGGCAGCACCAGAGATGGAGAAGTAAGCCGGAGACGGAGTGTGCTCAGCAACCTGTAGAAGAATATGATCTGCCCAGCCAAATGATTGCTATAAATAGCAGAAATCTTGCCAAACTGGCCTGCCTGATCTGGCCGACTGCATTTAATGCAGTTGGCAGCAATAAAATAATGTGAAAATGGTGACATGATCACTCTGGGGAAAATTGCAGCAACTTGGAGCAAAATCACTGAACTAGCAGGGCAGCACTAACTGGCAAGTGATTGGCAAACAGAAGAAATGCACAGTATTTGTGCACAGGAGAAAGAAATGCATGCAAAAGTGGAAGAAAACATAGTCAAAGCTCCAATGTCTCTATCAGACTCTGACAAAGCTCACCAGGAGATTATAGACTGATATACATAAATAGGCAGGTTGACAAAAGGAAGGCTCGTGTGTTGGTTGTTATGTTTGGACTCTAAAGTCACCGCATTCATTTCAGTTTATGCTCCTATCTTTTTCTTTATCTTGAACTGTTGTACTTGCTTAAACTATTGAGCATGTGATTGTGGGCTTATTTACCATAAGTGCCCTAGGTGCTCTCTCAAAGCCCTTGCTTATCTTTTTTTCCTTGCCAACCAGTATTATGGTGGCATTAACGACTCATCGATGTGATCATTATTTTCCTCTTTTTATGCCTATTTATAGGCCACCTCTCCTTGTCATGATCATTTTTATACATGTGTATTGCATTTGCTTGAGAGAGGAGTCTAAAACAACTCTGTTTGTTGGCCACAGCCTATATGGTTGTACGTGTTGAGCTAAAAATGCATTATAAACTGATTGCCTTTTTGAAATAGCCCCAAGACAAAGATATTACCAAACTTTCATTAAAAAGAAATCCATTGCTAGAGGGTTTCTATGTCCCATAACCAAAACCCTAATTTGGGAGGATCCTTTTGCATCTATTAAATAGATAGGTTGCCCACCATTCAGCCCATCCTTGTTTGTAGGTTACACTAGTCCACAACCTCTCTACTGCTGTTGGTGCCCTGTTTCCAGCCTGCAGCCCACCTCCAATGGCTGTCCAATCTCACGTGATTGCTGCCATGCCATCACCATCTGCTACCTAGCCACCATCAACTACAAGTTCAACCAGGTGTGTTCTAACACCCAGCGCCATTTTCTTGCTGCCAGGAAATGTATTGTAACTGCATCTTGCACCAGCCCTATATGGACTTCCATGTGAGCATTCAGATGGCAATTCACAGCTTGTGTTTTGTTGTTCTGCAAGCCACCCTACTTCAGCGCACTCCCTAATAGCTGCCCTGCTGTTCTAAGATTTGGTGGTCAATTTCTAGCCTCCGATCGGTGGTATACTGCTACATTTACTAGATTTTAGCCTTTAAATTGTTGCATCTTGGTTACCAGCCTACTGCCCTTTCAGATTCAGCACTTCTGCAGCTCCAATTGGTGGTTACAGCACTTGGGATCTGTCTCTGGTGGATATTACGCTTTAACAACTCCCTCAACCTACTCCTACGAGAGCCATTGGCTGTTGGACAACTTGGCCCTTGAGCATCTTGTACATTCTTTCCTTCATTTACAACATTGATTCATTCACTTCAATTTCTGTCTATATTTTTGTGTTTTGTGTTTATTACATTATTATTTGAGTTATTGTATTTTAGTCATGTTCATACATTTTGTGTTTTCCTAGTGCAAAATAGGTGTGTCTTATTGATAGAACTCAAGGCTTTATTTTGCACATTCACTGTGTGATAACCACTCTTGGACTTGGTCCATAGACCAATGGGTTCATATGCTTGTGCAATGTGGGATAGCTATTAGAAGAGAAAAACACGGAATAGAATCTACTATGACAAGAGGACAATGGTTGAGTGCCAGCTCTTACACTCCACAAGCTCCCTCTCTCCACACCAAGAATCTGCAAGTACCTAAAATGGATAATGGACTGTGGTCACCCTCCCTTCTTTATAGACAAAAATAAAGGAGTTGTCCTACTACAAAATAGATTGGCCAATTACCAAATAAGGAATGTATAGAGTGTCCATAAAATTATTTTGGCCGCACTTGTAAACATGTGATATGACCACTTCTAACACCCTCTCTTAGAGCACAAGTGAACAAGCAACAAACAAGAACATCGGGAATGCACCATGGATACTTCAACAACGTGCACTCCGCTAGATGTCTCGGTAAGAAAGCACCCTGAAGAAGAAGTCCAAATGCCATAATCCTTCTCTAAAAGCAAAGTAGTCAAGCTAGCTACCATGCACCTGCTACAGTCACACAAGCTCCATGGATAGCTAGCCATGACACCAAGATTCCTCCACTAGAGCATATGCATGCCCTTCAAG
Organism: Lygodium microphyllum; assembly: GCF_053477565.2. Classification (NCBI taxonomy): domain Eukaryota; kingdom Viridiplantae; phylum Streptophyta; class Polypodiopsida; order Schizaeales; family Lygodiaceae; genus Lygodium; species Lygodium microphyllum. The sequence continues at coordinate 75,208,725 of NC_141139.1, forward strand.
TTGCCTCATGCGAGACCACACAAACATATCATGTCACTCATCCCAGCATGAACTTGGCGCTAGACACTCCAGTCCAAAGTTTGGATCGCTAAAATATATGAACTTGATGACACACACCAAACCACCAACAATGAAAGAGCATCAACATGCCCTCTTTCCACCCTCACACTTGCCCCCTCTAGCTAGGACCATGTGAGAGAGTGCAACATCACTAGAAGACCACTTCATCAGTCACCTTGGCCAGAGTGGCCTTCAATGACTCAATCTCGGAGTTTGAAGATGAAGTGTTTGTCTTCTTGCCCTTCTTTTTGGATTTGGTAGCCTTCTTCGAGCAATCCTTACAGAGATGGCATCGCTTCCCATAAGAATAGCAATGGGCATGCTTCTTCTTAGTCTTCGAAGATGCTGCAACTGCTCTCTCAATATCATCACCATATATTGGAACCTTTCCTTGGCCTTGTAGCAAAGAATTCTTATCAAGCAAAAGAGACATGAGATCATCAAAATCGAGATCAAGAGTGGAAAGTTGGATCACGCTTGGGCCACCATATTGTACTCCAGAGGAAGCTTAGTAAGAAACAATGGAGATAACTTGAGGAGGTAAGAGTGGTCCCCAAGGTGAGCAATTGATCATGGATAACCTTGAACCTTAATAGAAATGCTTGCATGGAGTCTCTAGAATTAAACTTGATGTTATACGGTTGATCTTGAAGGGTGATAGCCCTCATGAAAGATTGCCACTCATGAAGCGCTTGTAGCTTATTCCAGACTTTAGATGTCTCCAAGGTTTGAATGATAGGAGAGAACGTTAGGTGAAGCAAGCATGCTACATACAAAAGCAATAAATGCCTTGGCATCTATGCCTTCCCATTCAAAAAGCTCCTCTTGAAAATCTTCCTTATCCTTCTTTGTCCACTTGGAGGGATTTGATGGACGCTCTGGCTTGGGCTTGAAACCTGCAACAACCAGCCAAAGATCTTTTAGAACAAAGCAAGCATTCATACATAGCTTCCAATGAGCATAATTAGAGCCCTTGAGTTTGTTATCACTATTAGTAGTACAAGAGGGTGACATGATGAGGTGAAAATGAGAAAGGGTACTTGCACAGTTACCTTGGGAAGGAGATAGTAAAAGGAGTGCGAATAGCCTAGATACGCTTTACAACAACAATCAGATAAAAATGATGTCAAAAGGAAACTCACATGTGAATGAGCCTTAAGAAGCAAAGCCAAAGCAACCACAATCAAATTAGCATGCTACACATGAATGGCATGTCAAAAGAATGCTAACAGGTAGCGGCAATCAAAGGATGTTGCCAAAAGTAGACATGCAAATGTCGCCAAGCAACATCAGAACAAGATCAAATGTCAACAACAAGCAAATCAACAATTACATACAAGTCAATGTAGGCAACCAATAGTCAGGTCAACGCCATGCTAGATGGCAGACAAGTGTTGCAAATGCAATCAAACGGCAAACATACGCCTTCAAAACGCAACCAAGATCCCACTAGTTAGTTGTAGGCCACATGCCACACTACCAAGAGAGTCACACATCGATGGAACACACACCTTAAGTACAAGGTAGCAAAGTAAATGGCAACACATCACAACCAATCATGAATGTAGCAAATCAACGACAGGTTCAACAATGGTAGCAAAATGCGCATGTCAACATTCAAGATATAGCCGCCAATGTAAAATCATACCAATGCATGTCAAGGCAACAGCCACTACACAAGTCAAAGGACGATGGCAATGTAAGAATTGAACTAGCCATGCACAGAAATGCAAGACCTGTTCACATGACAAAACACAAGTCCAAAGGTCAATGAGGATAGCAAAGAGTTAAACATCAATGTAGATAGCCGACACTCATACCTATTTCTTATCATAAGTTTGCACCAATGAGAATAACTCCTTTAACCAAGACCTAAACATTTGATACTATGTTAGAAGAGCAAAACACGCAATGGAATAATGAAAGACACAAGATGGATGAAAGAGACAATGAGCAAGATGTAACCGAGAATAGGAATCCACTATGACAAGAGTACAATGGTTGAGCTCTAGCTCACACTCCACAAGCTCCCTCTCTCCACACCAAAAATCTGCAAGTACCTAAAATGGATAATGGACTGTGGCCACACTCCCTCCTTGTATAGACAAAAATAAAGGAGTTGTCCTACCACAAAATAGGTTGGCTGCTTACCAAATAAAGAAGAAAGAGTGTGCCCATAAATTAGGCTATGGGTGTTTGTAAACTTGTGATATGACCACTTCTAACACTAGTGGTATGGGATGCCGGCTCTTGGGGTGTGGTTGTGGCTTGGTTTGTCACTAGCTCCTAGGTTCAAGGGTGTGTCCGTTTGGCTCCGTGGCTAGGAGGTGAGTCTGATGTCAATTCGTCTCATGTTTGTGGATATGGCTTGTGTTGTGTATCATGTGTAGGTTGAATTCTAGGTGGACATCTCATTGGTATCATCATCTCCATTACTTTGCTTCCAATGCTCCACATTTCTCTAATAGAATTCGCCGTCAGGTTTGAGGAGATTTTTGGGCAATTGGCCTACCACCAAATAATATGTTTTTTTTTTCCCCAAATAGTTCTTTTTGGGGCTGTTCCTGTGGAGTTAATTATTTACTTGCTCAACAAAGAGAAAACACCCAACAAAAGCACCACTTGTCAAAGTAGATATCCAATAGAATGTAGGGAAACAGTTAAGCCAGCCATATTAGGCTGTAGGAAAACGCTAGTTTTTCCATGCATCTGGCTATGTTTTGATCTATAATCTGATAGAAAAATAGATTGTATGAATAGCTCCACAAAGGAGCTAAACTTTGAAATGCCTAATGGAAAGAAGTTCCATCAAGGCAAAATTTGGCAATCACATAGACCCTAAGTGGTGGCTCACGATCCTTACGTATATGTAAGATTCTTAAAATAGCCCCTATTTTTATGTAAAATAGGGGAGAATCACTTATCTTTAACTTTTATTTGACTCTTTGTATATTGTTGAACCTAGGGACTTACAGAGTTATAAAAAATAGCCCTAGATTTTATTTGAAACAGAGGAAAATCGTTGCTCCTTGGCTTTATTCGGCTCTTTGTATACTGCTGAAGGATCTAGGCCCTAACAAAGTTTCATAAATTTATCGAGAATATGAGAATATTAGTTTGGAAGGATCATTTGTGTGGAAATTTGTTAGAGTCTAGGGTATGATTGACAAGTTGAGGAAGGTCTTCAAATTGCTTACCACCACTTAGGGCTTGAAATGAATATAAATAAACTAATATTTTCAAAATCCTTTTACATCACTATCCCAAGCACTAGCTAGTAGGGGTAGGGGTTAGCAGGTGAACTTGGGCAAAAAATTGACATTGCAACCTCTCTGATATTGGAGTTAGGGTTAGGGTTTAGGAGAGCAACCTAGGTAGTGTCAATATGTCTAGCTTGATAAAGAAATTCTAGAAAGAACCTAGATGTTTCTTGCTATAAAAGATTGTTGAGGTATCATTTTGCCCTAATTTGCTCCTTGCAATGTTTCTATGGACAGGTACCTCCTCGAGTCATCTAGTTTTGACTTGTTTTTTACTTATGTCGAGCTTCCAAATTTTGATATTGCTTCAGATGCATTTACAACTTTCAAAGTGAGTGACTTCGGTATGTGTACTTGTACAAGATCTTGTCTGTTCTTTTATGTACATTTGGACCTGAATTCTTTATATTACTCTCAGTTTTTTCTCTTTGTTTTTCCTTAACACTGCCGTTGTTTCTGCTACTTTGTTGTTTTACAGGAGCTATTAACAAGACATGAGTTGGTGGTCTCTGAATATCTCAACATTCATTATGCCAAGGTGATGACTTACCAAATCTGGCCTCTAGTTAAAAGCCAACATTTTGTCAGTTGAAAAGAAAATGACGAGGCACTGATATGATGTAGAATATTTCACACTTGGGGAAATCAATGATAATTAATGGCGTCCAAAATAGCTCAAGGGATAGATTGCTGTCTTTGGAAAAAAACTCAATGGTGATATTGTTCAACAGCAGGACTTGGGGATGAGTGTGGCTTTACATTGAAATAATGCGGGGGATTTTATTAGCACTTTGAAATGAAAGTCCATTTAGGAAGCCTGTCAAGTTGAAACATGCATTGACATAACCTTGATTTTGTAGACTTTCTGCTGCAGTTTTTTGGATTGTATGAACGGCTTCTGACTTCAACCAATTACGTAACAAAGCGCCAGTCTCTTAAAGTAAGTGCATTTTCACTTGGACCTTTATTCTCCTTTGCAGCTCATCCTTGCTTATGTTCTTTCGTGGTACAATTTCTTGCTTTCTATGCTATAGCTGTTGGGAGATATCCTCCTAGAAAAGCCACAAGCTAATGTTATGATGCAATATATCTCGGAGGTGCGGAATTTGAGGATATTGATGACCTTGCTTAAGGTAGAAATTGCTTAGCCTATTTCTAGGTGCTGAAAATGCTATCCCTATAGTGAGTGTTTTTAAAGATGATGAATCGAAATTTGTGGACAGGATACAAGCAAGAATATTCAAGCATCGGCTTTTCATCTATTTAAGGTATAAATGTAATTTTCATATTTATAGCTGATAAAAGACCATGACTGTAGCTAAGTGTTTTGAACAGTGTGCTGCTTTCCTGATTAGTTTCTATACTTACAGCATGTCTAGTATGAAATATATACACATGAATGTACAATGCAGCTCATCAACATCGTAATCATGTTATGGCCTCAAATAATTATGTTGAAACCAGTCTCTCCTTATTCACTCTCTGATTTTGGTATAGTCATAGTAATACTAAATGCACATTTATAATATTGCTAATACCATAACTCTCAGGACTCAGTACAGTAAAGCTATACTGTAAATACAGTAATTTCAATCTTCTTTATACAGCAGAGTGATGTCCATTTGCTGTCTTTGTTTCTTTAGTTGAGGCCTTTTAGTGGTGGCCAAATCCGGTATCCAACTCTCGAACAAATCATTAGAGCAAATATTTCATTTTCTTTCCTCATCATGAGCAGCAACTGGGGCTTCTCAGACACAATCTAAGTGGAGCTTTTTCTTTAGAAGTATAACCAAGCAAATCCACAATAGGCAGGTACACACTCTCAATCAGTCTTGGACTTTTAGCTTAGGACCACTCAACTCCCTTGGTGATTAGCTTCAGTTTCTGAAGCTGGGGGAACAGACACCAGGCTCAGAGAAGTGCACTTTTGCTAAACTTTTAACCCTTTAGAGTTAAGATACATTGGCATCTTTCTGAGGCTAGAGCTCCAAAAAAGGAGTGCTCTTTGAAGGTGGCCCTTGGAAATAATATGTACAGCACTTTGTGGAGAGATGTTCCTTCAGCTGAAGCCGTCCCTTTATCGGAGTAGGATAGGATGAGAACACCTAGTTTTGAAACACCTTGGTTGGTATTCCTTAAGGTTATGTGGTGGGTTATTTTGGGGCCCTTCGCATAGGACCAGCCAACTCTCATTCACAGACATGGAATTTTGTTAGACATTGACCCTCCTGAGGTAAGGGGCTGGCATCTTGTTTGACACTAGAGATCCATTTAGCAGTCTGCATGCAGACAGGTGCAGCAGGTTACCTTTGCAGTGATGGATGGTGGACTGCTGGTGACACAGATTATGGATTTCAGAAAGTTTCTGGGGTGCTCCTGGGCAGAGGATTATGAGTTGACAATGGTTCTATGTGTGCCAATTGTGTTGTATGTACTGCCAATATCAACTTTCTATATTCAAGCACTTCCATCTACTCTATGGTTAAGTTGTTATCAAACTAAAACTAGTTTGTTTTGTAGGTTTTTCTTCTACTTATTCAAGGATTTCGATTCCATTGTTAGGTTGTTATCAAACTGAAGCTAGTTCTTTTGTAGGTTTTTGTTGCCAATCCTAGAAAGCCTCTTGCCATTGTTAAGGTCCTCCTACAAAATCGTGAGAAGCTTTTGAAATTTTTGGAGGAATTTCATTTGGATAAAGGTATATATACCCGCACCGCGCCGCCCCGCCCCACGGCGCCCCCCCCCCCCCCCCCCAACCCGGTGGCCTTCTCTGTGTGTTTTTTGCATGCCATTGAACATTTTGGTGAACGTTTATTTTACAGAAGATGAACAGTTTGAAGAGGAGAAAGAACTCCTTATAAAGGAGATAGAAAACCTTACAGATCAATAGATAAATCCCCAAGCAAGCCTCTTCTTCGGAGTCCAATGGCTTCTTGAGAGATCATTAAGAGAGCCGAGCTGTTTGGGGTCTTTTAACAACATTTGAAACAGGAAACTAATTGATCCTCCTTTTACCTAATTAATCATGTATGCGGGCTCTCAGGCAGACTCTCTTTCGATATGTTGATGGGTGTGCAACTGAGGTTAGTCCCTTTGTTGCCTTTTTACAATGTAAAGAGTGTTGCTATTATTGTCGAAATTTCAAGTTTTCCGATAGCACTTGTAACTTTTCAATGTAAAGAGTGTTGCTATTATTGTCAACTTTTCAAGTTTTCTGATTATTACTTCATTCCATATTAATAATCTCTCCGCAGTCACATTTGACAATGATATGTATAGACTGAAAACGGTGGAAAATAGTTGTCAACATTTAGTTGCTAGTATTTTATAGTTAATAGTTAGAACTTAGCAAGCTTACACTCCACAAGTTTTTAAAGTTTGGTATATATGAACAGGCAACTCTAAAGAATAATTTACGCTTGTTCTTTTGGGTTGCAATATTATATATTCCCAATGATGGGAAAAAGAAACACAATTGTTAGTAATTTTGCTTCATACATCTTTGTCGTTCATAATGAGTACATTATGGGTGGTGTAATGATCATTTGGGTGTAAGGCAGGCTAGCTGGTGCTTATAGAAAGATAGCAACACTAAGAGATTGGATTGAACGTTGTTAAAAGTGTTAATCAAATGTAGACGTGCATTTAGTTGAATCTTTTTCTTGCTCTAGTCACAAGAATAATTCTTCATTAGGGTGGTCTTTCAAAAGGCATGAATATTGAATAAGCACCATGATACTATACTAGCACATATAATGTTAAAAATAAGATTAAAGTAACTCCAAACTAAATGTGCATAAAATTAAATAAACAAGTCAAAAGGCAAGCTTCTCTTGAAATTGAATCAATTTTATGAAAAGTGAACATCTTACAAAATTGAACAGATTTTATGAAGAGTGGACATCTTGCAAATGAAGTCGGTTTTAATTTTGAGTCTCAAGGCGATCAAAGGAATGAAGGAAAGGGTCAAGATGGGATGAAACAAGTCTAGCAACATGTATGACTTAGCATAGGTAGTGTCCAATGTCCTTAGAATAGTCACATGATCTCTTGTCAATGAATTGGTCCCATTGCCTTCTATGCATGAAAATACATAGACAATAACGTCAATTTAGGGCATACTCCATATGTGGATCTTGCATCAAAGATGTGAGATTAGACCTTCTAGATGTATGCATATTCCAAAAGAGTGCTTGAGGCCACCCTTATGGTAGTGTCTTGCATCTTAGCATCATAGACAAATCGATGGCTACCACTAATAGGAGGTTAACATAGCTTTCATTGATTGAGGCAACAAAAGCTAAGATTTGCGCAATGACTAACTTGTGAGACTCCACATGACCGATATTGACTAGTCCAAAAGGCAACACATTGTGGCATGTGAGTACTTCCCACAACATTTGAAAGTGTGTTGGAAGTATGGGAGACCCTTAAGGAGTCCATAGCATAGATTTTATCAACCACACTTGATTGTTGAATTAGAGGCTTGAAAAACATCTTAAAAACAATATATGACACGCTATTTTAGACATGGCTATTTTCGGGGAATAAAACAACTAAAATGGGTTCTAAAAGTGTTGATTTTATCACATATTAGGTCATCTTTTTGTCTACACCATTGCATGACAATTGCTAGCCTCCCAAACTTGTCAAATATCTCCTTGTGGACTATGTTGTGAGTCAATTCAACATTTAGCCTTGACATTCATTACTTCAAACTTCAATAGTATGCTTTTTCTTGTTTTTTCTCCATCTCACATCTTATGTTTTTATTTTTAAAATTATATATATATCTCTCTCTCTCTGTCAAGGAGGGACCCGAGGGTCCAAAGGAGTCGTAGTGCTATATAGAGAGCCCATGGTGCTAGTCATGCAGAAAGATGAGGAGGCCCTGTTCATGTGGATTCCGATACACACAAATCGCCCTCGAGACATCTACATGGTGGTGTGCTACTTGCCCCAGCACACTCCCCATACACGCCACAGACAAAGGAGTCACCATACCTACCACTGTATGAGGAAATCATGCACTACTCAGACTTAGGGGATGTCATGCTGGCTGGAGAATTCAATGTCCGCACAACACAGAGACAGACTCCCTTCTTTGAGAGCGAAGACCACATATACAAAGAGAGAACACCAGAGGAGATAGAGCTCAACCATACATCACAAGATACAACTAAATGCACTGAGTATGGCGACCACCTACTGGTGCTAGGGGGCACACACGAATTAGCCATCCTCAATGAGCTGGGTAGATGGCCGGGATCGGATGCCCTCACATGCTTTTCACATAAGCATGCGGCTAATTGCAACAAACGAGGGGCACTAGGAGCACCTACACAGAAACTGGGAGCAAGCACAGTGGATTACATACTTGGGCCCCTATCACTTATCCCTAACATCCAGTCCTTCAAAATATCACCTTGTCTGCTCGCAGTGGCTACCAACAATGACTACATTTCGTTTGACATCGCCTGTAGATATGACCCAACCCCCCCAACAAGTAGCCTCCCAAGATTCCCAAGGTACCACTTCACCAAGTTAACTGCGAGCGCTTATTCCGACCACCTCTATTGGAGCCTATAGGAAATTAACCCCTACTCACCCTTGGAGGAGATCACAACACAACTGGCGATAACACTCCACACCTCGACGGTCGAGTACTTCCCACACGCATTCCCTCGTCCCTCCCCTTCGGACAAGAATGTCCCACAGAATAGCTGGTACGACGCAAAAAGTAGGGAAACCTAGCTCTGTCTTCAACAAGACGAAGCACAAGGAGTACACACGCACAAACATGTACACCTAATCTTCTGTCACCTCGTACGAAGGAAGAAACGGGCCTACCTATCCAAAGTGGAACGTGAATTCTACCAGCTATTCTTGGGACAGGACAGCAAGGAGGTGTGGAAGGCATTCCAAGAGCCCCGTGCTCAAACATCCATTACCTCCCCGGACACATGGCATGCATATGCAACCCTACTGTACCAAATAGCCAAGCAACCCCCATTGCCCTGACCACCAGGGAGCAAACCCGAGTCATGTACATTCTTTAGCACGGAGCGGGTTCGGGATGCCATTGATAGACTATAGAATGACCGAGCCTAGGACCATGAAGGCTTAGTAGCAGAGCACCTGCTGACCCATGCCCGGGATGTACTTGCACCCCTTTGAGCCCACATGTTCAACAGAGCCTTATGTGAGGACTTCCCTGCCAACTGGTTGGCCAACACCATAATACCTATCCTGAAGACTGGAGATCCCATGGCCCCATGAACTACCGAACAGTCATGGTTGGCCATGTACTAGCTAAGCTCTATGGATCCATCCTGGACCATGAGCTAAGCAAGTGGGCGGAGCAACACCAACATCGAGCGACTAGACAAGCAGGGTTCAGGAGGGAGTACTCCACTCTTGACCATATTCTCACACTTAGAGCCATTATAGAGGAGGGCATGGCACACGGGAGGCGGGTATACTGCTGCTTCGTGGACTTCCACAAAGCCTTCAACACGGTACCACGAGCCAAGCTCCTGCAGAGACTACAAGAACTGGAGGTCCCACTCGAAATGTGTTGGGGGATATTGGCACTATACAAATCGGTTACATGCCGAGTTCGAACACCAGGGGGGGCTATCAAAGGAGATAACCAGCACCATTGGAGTTAAACAAGGATTCCCACTCTCACCTGCTTTATTTGGTCTCTACATTGATGAGATATTAGAGTACATGGATAGATTGGGAGGGGAGGGATCTAGCCTAGGAGAGATGCTGATACCCATCTTACTATATGCAGACAACATAGTTCTCATCTCTAGCACACCTGAAAGGCTACAACGCCAATTGGAGGCATTACGGGCCTTCTGCCAAGATAAAGACCTCACCGTGGACTTGGGGAAGACCAAGATCATGGTGTTCAACACTTCAACCCAATGGATTCGACGATCAGTACCCCCCTTCACATATGGCAAGGAAACCATGGAAGTGGTCCAAAGATACTTCTATCTAGGAATTACATTTTCAGGACCGAGATTCACTTTGAGAAAGGCAGCAAAAGATAGATTGACATGAGGCTATGCAGGCCTTGGATCCATGGAGAACCAATGCGCTCGCCTACAATTCCAGGAGCCCCGTACAAAGCTCTAGCTATTTGACACTCTAGTCACACCAGCACTCTTGTAAGGGGCTCCCATATGGGGGTCCAGTCTCTACCACACGAGGAGGGCCACACAGGACTAGCCACTGCCTCAGGAGGAGGCCACGTATGAGGGATGGGAGCAGATGGAGAGACCCCTGGTACTTATGATCTCACGGATGATCCGGAGCAAGCCCTCTATGTCACACGAGATCATCAGAGCAAAGAGGGGACACCGCCCATCGTAGCTGAGGCCCTCTTCCAAACAGTGGCCTTCTTGCACCGACTATGGGACTTGCCCCAGCCTCGATACCCCAGACTCGCACTAGAGTCATCCAAACAACTAGCTCTACAAGGGGACACTGAATGCTAGTATGCCCGGACAGAGACTTGGCTATGACCACATGGACCACCTCCCCCCACTACAATATAGCCTAGATTGCCCCCACCTAGAGCTTAGTCGGGAGGAGGTGAATTGTATCATCAGAATGGACATCATTCAGCTACACACAGCCAAGACATGGTGACTCCTATAGAAGACCTAGGTACAAAGAAGGCTTTCTATTGGGAGCACTTCCTGCACATATCTTCGGACAGCTTCATTACCCGCCCAAGCTACATGGACACACACTTGTCCCATGGAGTCAGAAGCGCCATCAGACATTAGGGCCAAAAACGTTTCAAAAATGGCACTTGTAAGAAAATGATTAAGTTACTAATTAGTTGAGGTTTTAAAATAATGAACCCTCCAAATTTGGCCATTCAGACGTGATTAATGAGAGAATTTATTATTCATTTAAGAGGTCAGCCATTAAATGCCTAAGGACATTAACTCGTGTCAGAGGTCACTTTTCGGCTATTATTCTTTCATTTTGAATATTTTACTATCACGTTTCCCACCAAAATCACGCTTCTTTTTTCGCCTGCATTCATTTGAATCATCGTTCTCTCCTCTTCACTTTGTTTCTTAGTTCTTAAAGTAGATTTTACTCTGTCGTAAAATTTCTCACCAAAATCACGTCCGGTTCTTACCAGCAGCGTGCATTGGTCTCCCTTCGTCTCCCTTCGTCTCCTTTCACAAAATCTTGAGAAGGTGATCAACAATCAAAAGAGTCTCTACACAGAGGATCAATACCACTTACTTGCCGATTGAGCTACAGAGATATGGTCCTCCATGGACCTGAGACGAGATCATCTTGTTAGTTTTCAGCAGACCCAACTAGGTTGGGACATCCAAGCCGCATCTTTACTTCAACCCCTAAGATATCCATTCTGTAAGATTTTGTTTCAACTAAATCCAAGCTTTTTCTTCAATCTCTTCAATTTGATTCATAAGAAAATGGGTAAAAGAGTCCCATGGTGTTGATGCAAATTGGTAGAGATAGATATACTAAGGATAATCCTTAAGCTAATAGAATAGAAAGTGAAAATTTTCACTTTGATCTTGACACTTGAAAATAGAATATCTTCATTATACAGTGTTGTAATATCAACTTTTTAGCAAGGACTAATTGATAAGACAAGGATAATATATTATAATTAGAAGAAAGGAAGTACTTTGATTTCTGGGAGATAAAAATATTTACCTAGTAATAGATTAAAAATATTTATTATTCAATTTTGTCTCTTAAAATATAAAAAAATTAAACAAGTAATAGATAGAAGTATTAGTGATATTGTGTATCATATCAACTTTAGGACTAAGATGATTTTATGTGTGCAGGATGCTTCGAAGAATATAAAGGATACAACTTCTTACTTAATATTAGCTCTTGGGAGTATTTTTCTCATCATACCCTCAACTATGATTAGCACTATGGGGTTTCAAGTTTCAATATCTTCAATTGTGATTCTTATTAGCACTATCAGATTTCAATACCTAAATGGTGGCTTGATGTCATGGGATGATACTACTCATGATATCATATCCTAGCAAATCTCTTAAGATCTATTCCCTTGATTTGTAAGAAGAAATAGAAAGGACTTGAATCTATTTCTTTCTCTCAGAACTCTGATTCTAAAGCCGACTGATTTTATAATTGAAAGCATCACTACATTATTGATGCTTTATCCTTGTATATCTTTTTTCAAATGTAATATATCTCAATTTCACAAAAAAAAGACCATCAAAATAATCAGTCTCCATTTCACAAAAAAATTTTACATAACTTTATTAGGCTCTGAAAAAAATTTAGAAAATTTTTAAGCTTTTTTTGAGCTCGTTTGCTATTTTAAAAATATTTCTAAGCAAAAAACGACCTAAAAGAGACCCAAAAAATCACAAAAAAAACCCAAAAATAGCATTGCCGATACAACGCGAATATGGGTACCACCCAAAAAAAGCATTGCCGATACAACGCGAATATGGATATCTGAGACGCCTCGAATACCCATATTCGCGTTGCGTCTCGGATACCCATATTCGCGTTGTATCGGCAATGCTATTTTTGTGTGGTTTTTTGTGATTTTTTGGGTCTTTTTTAGGTCATTTTTGCTTTAAAATATTTTTAAAAATAGAAAATGAGCTCAAAAAAATCTTTAAAATGTTCTAAATTTTTTTCAAAGCCTAATAAACTCATGAAATTTTTTTTGAATTTTTTTTATAGGTTTAAGACCTCACAAAAAATAAGTTATTACAAGGGGGTGTACTTTGCACGCGCATGTTTACTCCTTCACGATACTGAGAGAGGAGGACCCCTACGGAGATTTTGTTGTGCCACTCTTGCACCATATCAAGTCATCCATGATATGCAGCGAAAAGTATAGTACCAAACATTATGCTTTTTGCCACGCTCGCGCCGTATAAACTGCTCCACAATACGGTGCGAATATGACCCTGCGAAAATTTGGCTTTGCTGCTCTCGCGTCATATCAACTTATCCTCACATGGTTGACTTTATGAATTTATGAATTATCCTTACATTGTTGCTGCTCATGCTCATAAGATCACCCTAATGAATAAATATTTTAATATGATTAGCAGAATAAGGTACCGAGGATGATGTTTGCAAGAGAAAAATCGATGTACTTGGACCTGTTAATTATAAGAGAATGGGTGAGGTGTATGGGCAAATGGTTATTAATGTTTCTTGCACTTCTGAGGAAGAGGACTATCTTAGCATATCTCATGAGGACAAGTCCATGCTAGTTGTAAAAAGGATATTTAATTGTTAGATTCTGTAGTTTATTATTGCATAAGGTAAGACATTTTGACTCTAAAAATTTTTAGTATATAGAATAATTGTGCTATTGATTGCAAATAACACTTCTTTATTTTTGCTATTAGCTTTAGGACATTGATTGCATCTCTTAGCCAATAAATCTCTAAAATTATGTGTATTGTTGATCCACTGTTATCAATGGAATTTTTTTTTAGATTTGGTTCAAATATAACAATGTCTTTCAAAGCTTTTGATTCCATCACAACTACCATAAAAATTTTTATTACATTGGATACACTCACCAGAGAAATTATCCTCATGAACTCTCTAAGTGGTATCCATGGCCAAGGAAGAATGTGGGTTGAATGGAATACTGCTTGCTTTTTGGTTAATTGTTTATTTTATTTGACTATCTATTTTAGTTACATGTTTCCATTTGCAGTGCTGGCAGGCTCCTGACTACCTTCTTGGACACCACATATGAGGATATTGTTGATCCTAGAAAACCATATAACTCTCTCTAACAAGAAGTACCATTGCAAAGTCACAAAGTCATACATATACTTATGGAAAAATAGTGCTTTTCAAATGTCTGCACGACAATAGATTCAAAGATACTCAAGATAGATGGAGTGAATGTAAGTCTCTTTCATATTGTTGGTTTTTTTAGGGACCCCTTTTTACCAACTTGTTACATTTTTTCTCACAGTGCTCGCAGGCTCCTCTTCCGAAAAGTTTCTACTTAGCCAGGATACCTTCGTTCTTTGTAAATTTGCTGTTTTGAAGCAAGCCACGAAGATATGGAGGGGTACAAACCATGATAAACGTATTCTTCTTGAGATCCTTCCAGCTGTCATGGACTTTTTAATATCCTGAGATATTTTGAATTTGAAACTCTGCACCGTTACCTTGTCAGGAATCTCCCAGTTTAGAGATGAAAGACTTGGCAATGGCAAATCTTCGATATTCCCATACCTATCCGCTTTAGAGGGAACCACATACTGTGCATAATATATAAAAACCTTGCATTCACTAAAAAAAGACACAGTTTGATCGGCATAAATAATGTCTGCCAATACCTTATGAATGGCATGGAAAGTCCCACTTAGGCTTTCCACAGGTTGCCATTCAATACTTGTTGACGGAAAGATATCTACAATGACAAACCGTTTGTTAGAACTTGCATAAATGGAAAAGAATTATATACGTTATTCAACTAATAACTTACAATGTGTTTGTTGGGGAACACATTCATTTGGAGGCAAGTGCATATCCTTGGCCATGTAAACATGTTGCACCTTGACAAACCAGCCTTCGGGCATAATTTTGAAGGCAATGATACGCCCCTTCCAGTGATGTTTTATATCATCTCGTTTTCTTCTTTTCACCTTATGAGAGCCCTTGCAAGATGGCAGCATGGTAAACCAATCGTTTACAGCAAAGGTTTTGGGCTCAAAATTTCCATCTGCTCCCTGGCTATAGACTGTGCAAGAGTGTACTAAACAAGAAGGGCGCCTGGAGGAAGCCATGAAAAGAATGAAAGCGCAGAGAAAGAAGCTCAAAGAGGGGTGAATGAACTAAAAAGTAGCGCCAAGAATACAAATGAGTATGTATTGGGAGCCAAAAACAATATTGAAAGATCTCCCGACTTTCAAAAAACTCATTATTAATTTCATCACATCTCTGTCACGTATTTTGTCAGATTTGTAAGTAAATAACGTCTTTGGGACTCCAAAACATGTCAGACTTTAGGGGTTTTGGCTAAAAAAGAAGAGAGAATCACGAAATGGACTCCACTATCTCTAAAAAAGAGGAGACAAGAATACCATATTCTTGCACACGTGGCGAACTCTCTTTGGCCCTTTCCTTAATCCCGTGATTAACAAAAGTGCATTTTTTGAAGTGTTTTTGGCCCTCATGCACATCCATACATCTTCACACCAGCTACGAGTCAAGGCAAGTAGATACAACGCCCACCTCTCCTAGAAGATCGGATCTACCAAATATGCCAGCTCAATCCGGAGACAGAAGAACACTACATATGCAGATGCCTAGCGTACTACGAGATCCGAGGACGCTTCCATTATCTGTTTAGAGAAGGATTTGGGCTACTCTCCAAAGTGATATATTTCAAGAACTAAGATGTCTTGGTCTCTTCCTGCTACAAATACGGTGCCACAGAGACCACCTGCTTCGGACCTCGGAGCAGAGACAAGGATCCGCCCAATGCCTGCTCACAGAATTCTATCAAGAGCCAACTACCATCCCCACCCCTTAGCCCTCACCAACCCCACTGACCTCCCAGCCACGGGGGACCACCCTAGCCATAGCCATGGCAAGAAGCAAAGCCGGTGCCCACACCCAACCGGCCCTCGCAAGAGGCACATGTCAAGGATACAAGGGATAACTACGCCGCCCACTGGAGGGCCCTGCCCCATTGATTCAGCCTCTTGATGTTATGTAGACCCATGCAGGACATTTTAGGACGACCAAGCTCCATGAGCAGTTCCACACCATACTTGGAACACATATGAATTGTACCCAGCATATATACCATTTTGTACCTCAATTAGTTTATCATAGCATTAGATGGTAGCTTTACTAGGACCTGGAAAAGTTCCCAGACATTTTGGTCTCATAAACCAACTTGGCCTTTCATAGACATTAATATCTCTCTCTCTCTCTCTCTCTCTCTCTCTCTCTCTCTCTCTCTCTCTCTCTCTCTCTCTCTCTCTCTCTCTCTCTCTCTCTCTCTCTCTCTCTCTCTCTCTCTCTCTCTCTCTCTCTCTCTCTCTCTCTCTCTCTCTCTCTCTCTCTCTCTCTCTCTCTCTCTCTCTCTCCAAGAGGGCACTAATAAAGGGCTTCCTAGATGAGTGGATTGTATCATTATGTCTATCCACAATTCTAGGGGTTCTCTAGATTTAGGTAATGACATGTCATTTTTGATGGGCCACATACTAGCCAAGATCTATGGAGTAGTAATGGAGTCAAGAGTTCATCACCTATATAGAGAGATGAAGATTGAGATCCGGTAGACGAGATTCAAATGGGGGTTCTCTATAACCCCATCTTCATAGTGAGGCGTGATCGAGCTAGCAAAAGCTAGAAAAACTAGACTCTACTATTGCTTTGTGGACTTTCAAGTAGTAGACATAGTTCCATGAAATAGACCTAGGCAATAATTCAAAAAAACATATATGACAAAGGGGAATTTTATCCTTGCATAACCAAATGATAAATTCCATCCTATATGAATAAGGAGAAAGAAACAACAAGCTACATAAGGATAATGATTCAATATTGGACTACCTATTACAATGAACAAGAATTCTAGTGTTGCAAAAATATATCAAGATAATTGGAAGAAAAATTGGAGACACAATAGAATGGATCCTAAGATATGGGAGCATGTGAATAACATGCTGTGGAGTTGGAGTCTACGAGTCACTAATGGAATCACATTATAGCCAGATAATATATTGATTCCAAAGTCTATGAAGATCTCAAAATTTGTGTTGTTAAAGCTCAATCTAATTAAAAGCTTGTGGATTGTATTGGTGATGAGAGTTGTTTAGAAATTGATGAAGACATCTCAAAGGCATAAGGAATGCTTTTCATGTCATCGTGTTATTACAAAAAATGAAACAATTAGAATTATAGAAACTTGTTTTTGGAACATTAGGATATTCCTTGGCATCTCTAGTTGTGAGCACACCAAAGTCTAAGGGACTTTTGATTTTCTACTTTATAGTTTAATGTTTGGACACTTTAAGTTGGTTTGTTAGGTTGCCTATCCTTGGACACCCACCACTTTATTTCTTTTATGTATAAACACCCTTGTATTCTATCAATTAGTGTTTACTGCTGGAATTTCTTATGCCTCTCGCATTCACTCCACATCCACCCATTCTTCAATTTTTGTGTCTTTCATCATCCTTTTCAAAGATATTTTTATTATCTTTTGTGATTCTAATTTTCTATTATGATATGTGTGAACATTCCTAACCAACTCATAACCTAAAGCACTTTATAGGCTCATCCCTCGTAGTCATCATGTTCCTTATTTGAAAACTAACATGTTTTGGCACACTTACGAAACTCAACCTATCAAATGATTATAAGTACATCTATATTGTGATAACATTAGTTTACATTAACTCTTTTGCACATACATATTTTCCTTTCTTTACTATATATTTAGATTTTAATAAGACAATTAATATGAGATTTTCTTCCATAGAATATTGTATTAAGCTTCATTAGAGTATCTTGTTAAGATTATATAGTAACACTTGCCAAGACTTTTTTTTAAATTCCTTCACCTTCTTGTGAGTACTTATATCTATTCACAACTAAAGTAGTTACTTCGGTGCATGTAAACATGCATTCATTACCCTTTTAATGTTGCATCCAATAAAATTATAATAACATCTAAAGTATGATCTTAAAAATATCGACCAAAGATGTGTGATTAACCTTAAAATTTACAAAACCAAAAATTAACATAACATGGGGTTTGAAAACCACCAAAAAAAGTATTTTTGGTTTAAAACATAGGTAGAAATCTTGTAAACATTAAAATAACATTTAAGAATCAAACTCGGGGCCTATAATTGGGTGATGTAGACATGATTTCTTTTTTTTTTTAATGTGTGCCGAATGGCTATTTTTATTATTGTAGGATTTTCACCCATGAGTGTTAAGCCATGTGTAGCAACTGGGAGGATTCAATCTTTCAATTGATGGAAATCACACACCCACCTCTACCATCTAGGCAACGATACCAAATGAGATGGAAATGGACAACAACACATACCATGTGTAGTATTTAAATTATTCATCTTTAGAGCCCAAGCCTACAAAGATTATTATGGCCATCAATATCTAATTATTCATACTAGTGAATAAATTGCTCAAATGCATTATCACTAGGCCTTAATCTTGCCTTCCTCTATTCTAATCCTTGAGTGGTCTTCTTGTTCAATGATCCCTTCCTTTGACGATGGCACGATGAATAATATACATGCATGTTGACACTATGTAAGGCCTCACATAACCACCCAAAAAAAAAAAAGTAGAATAGTCCATTCTTTGCATTATGTACATGTGATTTTCTTTACTTGGGTGATTTTTTCCATGGTTTTTTTAAAGGTCATTCTTAATATCAACTCATATTTTTTTTGGTAGATCTAATAGCTATCATCATGTCATACTAGTCAAGGAAATGTTAAGGACTTCAAAATTGGTGTTGAGTTAACCAAGTAATAAGCATACATGGTAACATGTCACTTGTAGTATCATTTAGTATCTCCCCTCACTTTTGGTTAGCAATTTTACAAAAGGGATAAAACAACACGATGCCATATTGCTCAAGCGGATGTTAAGGACTTCAAAATTGGTGTTGACTTAACCAAGTAATAAGCCTACATGGTAACATGTCACTTGTAGTATCATTTAGTATCTCCCTTCACTTCTAGTTTAGCAATTTTACAAAACGAATAAACAACATTTGGGCTAACTTTTACTCACTTTATACTAAATTCTTACTATACAAGAAGGGCCCTCACATGTCAAATATCTACTTGAAAATATGTATAAGGAGAAAGGTATCATAATCAAATGAGTAGCAGGGGAACTTGCAACACCCATGTCTTTGATAATTGTCTATTAACAATGAGTGTGAATCAACCTATGGCAATTTCTTAAATACCATGATGCTTTCAACATTGAGAAAGCAATCACCAAGTGTATGTTCCTATCAAGCATACATGATATTGATTCATGAAAGTTTTTCACAATTTCTAAAATTATGATGCATGTATGGAGAGGTCTAGCATATTGAGAAAGCAATCACCAAGTGTATGTTCCAAAACAAGCATACTTTCTATGGATTCATGAAATTGGCCTTGGATCCTTTAGCATTGAATTTTTTAAAGCCTTGGAGGCCAAAGAAATGATGTGTACACTTAAAAAGATATATGGTGCATATTAATGCTCATGCTTTGTGATGCCTAAAAGATGTTCTTATTTAGAATTCTACTCGTTTGAATTTGTTGCTCTTGGATGTAAATATTTTGAGGAAAAATACTTCAACTTGTGCTCAATGATGGGGTATAGTCCACAATTTTTGATACCATGATGGGTTTCTTGTTTGGAGCTTTCCTCACTTTTATTAGTTGTACTTGATGCAAACATTTTTTAGGGTCAAATATTTTGAATTAAAGCAATGTAGTTGCCATAATGGCACTATGTCCTTTTTTATTTTAAAAATAGTACATGAAGTTAAGAGCACATCTTGGATTCTATATATTTACTTTTTGCAACATTCTTACTGCTACATTATTGATTATGGTGGGGCTCCCTATAAAAGAAACATTGTGATGGTATACTAAAAGGAATGATTTGCCACATATGCTTGATTTTATTTATTTTTGGTTGGAAAAAAGAATTCCTTTATGAATTAGAAACGTAGGAAAGAGAGAGAGGGATTGCACATTCAACCTATCAAATCCCTAAAGTAAAACATGTTATAGTTTTAGGAAAAAGAAAAAAAAGAAGTGTGATACTTTGGAGTACGTGCGATACTACGCAAAGTTTGAAGAACAATGAGTATATTAGTAATATATATGTACTCATAGAATGTGTTGTTGTCTAATAGTTTGATTTTGGGGCACAACAACATACTAACTAGTGTGCCCCAATATTTCAAGGCATCAAGTGCATTGATTATCAATTAGACCATTTAGCAATTTGGCAGACAACATGACACGTATCTTCCCAAAAGACATCAACTCAATATGTGAAGGATTTAGTTGCCAATGCCTAATCTATGGCTCAATATTTCTAAATTTAATGCTTGTGAAGGAAGAAAAAGTGTCCAAAAGTGGAGACCCTAATCTTGCAACCACCCTTGTGGGTAGCAAGTCAAACCACACACATGGTCTGTGATGACTGGCCAACTTGTAGCACAGTGCAATTCTACCCTCGAACACATCAAAGAAAATTCAGCACATGCCTTCTACATACAAATCACTTTCAAATCTCATTGGGAGGACAGAATTTGCAACCATCAATTGCCATAGTTTGATATAGCAAAATATTTGCTATCTCTATTTATCTCCCTTATATTTATATTTGTTACTATCTCACACTTTGGCCTGTTTTCATAGTCTAACTTTATTGCCAACACTTTTCTAAACAATTTTAATGCTAAAAAACAACACACATAAGAGACATGATTCATCTCGTATGATAGACTTGAAGCATAATGACAATCGAAATTTTTTAAGCTATTGACAAATTGCAATTAATGTTTCTAATTCAATATCTTACCATAGCCTCAAGTTAGCACTATGTTTCCAAAAATGCTAAAGCCTTTGTATGATTTCAACACATAGCTTAAGCTATTTGAGATGTTTGAGGCAAGGGTTGTGAATCATAAAGAGAAGGTACGGAATGTTCCCCAATACTTGAAGGCTCTAGCTACCTTGGCAATGAACCTTGTTTAAGAGGATTCTCCATGTGGCACTCTAAGCTTAAAGTACCTTGCAAACAAAGAGTGTCAATATTGTGGGAGAGAAGGAAGGAGTCTTCACTTGTAGCTTTCTTGCTTGCACAATGGGGGAATACACACAGAGGTGGAGGCTGAAAACAGTTTTCCTCTTCTTAGTTGTGTAAGCCAAAAAGAACTCTAGTACATAGAAATAGAAGAACCCTATATATGGGTCTCAAACCAAACTCAACTAACTAAGGTGGCATACTAACTGAGCCATGAACTAGAGTAGATAAGGATAGCTATCATGTAGCTATTATTCATGGGCGGTGTACCAACCGCATCTGCAAACTGACAAGTCGGTGACATAAATGCACAACGGTCACCCTGGCATATCACGAGTGGAGCTCGATATCTCAACAAAGAGGGCATCCACATGCTACTCTAACATTTTGGGGCAAGTATTCTTCATCTTATATCATTAACATGTACTCTTGTGCAAGATAAACATGTTTCTAAGGCCATGTTTTATTGGTGCACTAACCATGGTTGACAATGTAAGTTAATCAAGGGAAGATGTACATATGCAAAAGCAATGGAAGTGCCTTATGCATTCACTTTGTATATTAAACTAAAATCCATAGGGGCATTACATCAAAGAGAAGCCTCAACAAAATTTTGTTGGAGGATAAATTTGTTTGTGAGCAATCTTGTAATGGAGGAACCAATATGGTCTCTTATGTCAAGATGGACTTATAGCAACATGGTAGTAGCTTTCTAATGTATCCAGTTTCCCTCATAAATAACATCTACATTAACCCTAGAGAGTACTTTGTGATAGGTGCTTATGGGAGTACATTTTCTTTCACTTCATCCAATGCTAATGCTTTGGACATGATTTTACACTTGCTTTTCACATTCATGATCATACACTGAAAATCCTTCCCATATTACCCTCAAGAATTTGGTCAAGCAGAGACCACAAACAAAGTCTTAATTAATGTCTCGACCAAAACCGTATTCATCTCTTGAAGAGATTGGGATAACAAGCTAATGGCAACACTTTGGGCCTATTGCATTGTCTACAAGGCTGCAACTCACCAAACTCCCTTTAAATTGATACGTTGGTCATGTTTTTTGTCCAAGCTTGACTGTGGCAGTGCAAGAACGATGGGAAGGCTGAAAAGCTTAGACCAAGCACTTAACAGAATTGGAACGATTATTAGAAACTTGATTTTACGTACTCTTATGTATGAAAAATCATGGACGAAGGCCTAGTTTGAAAAACACATCAAACAACAAGATTTTGGGAAGGGCAACTTTGTGTTACTCTACTCCATCCAAGGACATAAGAAAAATATAAAATTCCAAGGTCTAGGTCCCTTTTGAGTGTGTGTGATTAGTCGAATCAATAACATCAAGCTCGAAACATTGAACAATGAAGGTGTAGGCTTCTTCAATGAAAGTCGAGTTAAAATATATTATCCAATGTATACCCTCTGCATGAAGCCCTAATGGCACTACCACCCATTGCTATACAAGTAGTTAGAATCACCGAACTTGACCTTGAGGATGAAAGCCCCATACTTGCAGCTTACTTAAATATCACCCTAACTATAAGGATATCTCACCACATCACTGCTCTGATCAATGAAGGTGTTGGTTCTAACATTCTAACATATAATGACAATGGGAATTGGCAATGCCACTCACGCCAACGATGGGAAAAGTAAATCCATATGGGGTATCTCCTTATGCATTATAAGGGAAATGTCAAATCACCTTGACCATCAAGACTAAAAGTCTACCCGCCATCTTCTACGCGTTGGCTAAAACCGAAGGAGTAGGTAATGAGGTATTGTTGGAATGCCCATTTAAATGACTTACCAAGTGTATAGTTGACTTCAAACTATAACGTATTCATTTGCAACTACCCAATGTCACGATCATCATAACTTTCAACAAGGATGCTAACTCCTCAATGGAAAAGGAAGTACCATGATGCTCCCCACACACCCCAATTCACCCCTAAAAAAGAGCAATGATGCTCTCCTCAACAAATTGTTTGAATCTCACATAGACCATGATAAACCAGCCAATCATGTATATCCATCCAATATGAACCATCAAGGGTGGGTGCTAACATTGAATAGGCAAAGGCAATGTGCTTACTCACAAGTGCTAACTCTTTACTAGGTATGGTATCAATGCAAACATTATATCCCAAATAAAAATTTATGGGTTCCTAAATCTTTGCTCAAATCATAAGGCTACTACACTAGCAACAAGCTCATCTAGTTTGCTGAAGCTCTTGTACAAGGCTACCCTAATATCCCCATACATAAATCATGGGATGCCAAACTCCCACAACTAAGGAGACAAGCAACAAGACCACAAACTCTACTCAACCATGGCCCTAAAAAAACCTACAAACGAAAGAACCACAAGTACCACTAGTCAATCCTATAAAAGCCCAATATTTAAATACTAGCAAAGAATCATAGTCCAATGAGTTTACGGAACACATAGACTCGCTATGCCCATCTATGAGGAAATATCGAAGACGATTGGAATTGTATCCCAATCTCATCCACAAAACTAAATCCAACAAACGCCCATCTAAACCTAATGAAGGGAGTGAACCTAGAGTGGAAGCCCATGAGTGGAAGCAAGAGCTATGGTGGAAGAAGCCAGAGTAAGAGACACATGATGTGGGAACTTCAACAATCACAATGTGTGACTGGCCTTCCCTTATTCAAATGTCACTAAAAGAATAAGGAAAGAAGTGATAGTGATCGACATCCGTCACCTGTAGCGTATAGGTGTGTGGATACTACCAGTGTAACTAATATATAAGTGGCTAGGCACATGCACCTTTAACCCCAACAACCTCCTACTTAGAGGCAAATGTGTCTCTACTGAGAAGAGAATGAGAAAAAAGTGACAGTATAAATGTATGTAAAGTATAATAGGATGAGAAAAGATATTATCTCAGCCAATGCCCATCAGCTTCCTAAGAAAGGCAAAAACTGTGTTGAAAGACTTTTGGTGAGTAGATATGCTAGATTTTGTTTAGTTGAGATCTTGACAAGAGCTCACTAAACTTGTCCTCAACGACCTCTCGGATAAAGTGGTAACGCACCTCAATGTGCTTTGTCTTCACATGAAAGATTGGATTCTTGGTCAACTAATTAGCACTCATAGGATCTAAATGGAATGTAGGGACCACACTAGTAATACCAAGGTTTACCACTAGATGGCCTAACTAGAGAACCTCCTTGCAAGCCTTAGTGGCTGCAACATACTAAGCCTTGGCAATAGAGAGGGTTGTGTATTTCTGCACCCTGGACATCCAAGAAATAACACCTCCAACAAAGGTGAAGACAAAGCATGAGGTGGACTTCCTATAGTCTACATGTCCTGCACAATCAGAGTTAGTGTACCCCACGACTCCTATATCTTGACCACCATAACATATGCACATAGTGACTGTGCCCTTCAAGTACTACATGATACCCTTTACAACATCCCAATGCCATCTACTAGATGTAGCCATATAGCATGCCATAACTCCCACTACAAAAGCTATATCAAGTCAAGTGCCTATCATATCAAGTCAAGTGCCTATCACTTATCTTTAACTTTTATTTGACTCTTTGTATATTGTTGAACCTAGGGACTTACAGAGTTATAAAAAATAGCCCTAGATTTTATTTGAAACAGAGGAAAATCGTTGCTCCTTGGCTTTATTCGGCTCTTTGTATACTGCTGAAGGATCTAGGCCCTAACAAAGTTTCATAAATTTATCGAGAATATGAGAATATTAGTTTGGAAGGATCATTTGTGTGGAAATTTGTTAGAGTCTAGGGTATGATTGACAAGTTGAGGAAGGTCTTCAAATTGCTTACCACCACTTAGGGCTTGAAATGAATATAAATAAACTAATATTTTCAAAATCCTTTTACATCACTATCCCAAGCACTAGCTAGTAGGGGTAGGGGTTAGCAGGTGAACTTGGGCAAAAAATTGACATTGCAACCTCTCTGATATTGGAGTTAGGGTTAGGGTTTAGGAGAGCAACCTAGGTAGTGTCAATATGTCTAGCTTGATAAAGAAATTCTAGAAAGAACCTAGATGTTTCTTGCTATAAAAGATTGTTGAGGTATCATTTTGCCCTAATTTGCTCCTTGCAATGTTTCTATGGACAGGTACCTCCTCGAGTCATCTAGTTTTGACTTGTTTTTTACTTATGTCGAGCTTCCAAATTTTGATATTGCTTCAGATGCATTTACAACTTTCAAAGTGAGTGACTTCGGTATGTGTACTTGTACAAGATCTTGTCTGTTCTTTTATGTACATTTGGACCTGAATTCTTTATATTACTCTCAGTTTTTTCTCTTTGTTTTTCCTTAACACTGCCGTTGTTTCTGCTACTTTGTTGTTTTACAGGAGCTATTAACAAGACATGAGTTGGTGGTCTCTGAATATCTCAACATTCATTATGCCAAGGTGATGACTTACCAAATCTGGCCTCTAGTTAAAAGCCAACATTTTGTCAGTTGAAAAGAAAATGACGAGGCACTGATATGATGTAGAATATTTCACACTTGGGGAAATCAATGATAATTAATGGCGTCCAAAATAGCTCAAGGGATAGATTGCTGTCTTTGGAAAAAAACTCAATGGTGATATTGTTCAACAGCAGGACTTGGGGATGAGTGTGGCTTTACATTGAAATAATGCGGGGGATTTTATTAGCACTTTGAAATGAAAGTCCATTTAGGAAGCCTGTCAAGTTGAAACATGCATTGACATAACCTTGATTTTGTAGACTTTCTGCTGCAGTTTTTTGGATTGTATGAACGGCTTCTGACTTCAACCAATTACGTAACAAAGCGCCAGTCTCTTAAAGTAAGTGCATTTTCACTTGGACCTTTATTCTCCTTTGCAGCTCATCCTTGCTTATGTTCTTTCGTGGTACAATTTCTTGCTTTCTATGCTATAGCTGTTGGGAGATATCCTCCTAGAAAAGCCACAAGCTAATGTTATGATGCAATATATCTCGGAGGTGCGGAATTTGAGGATATTGATGACCTTGCTTAAGGTAGAAATTGCTTAGCCTATTTCTAGGTGCTGAAAATGCTATCCCTATAGTGAGTGTTTTTAAAGATGATGAATCGAAATTTGTGGACAGGATACAAGCAAGAATATTCAAGCATCGGCTTTTCATCTATTTAAGGTATAAATGTAATTTTCATATTTATAGCTGATAAAAGACCATGACTGTAGCTAAGTGTTTTGAACAGTGTGCTGCTTTCCTGATTAGTTTCTATACTTACAGCATGTCTAGTATGAAATATATACACATGAATGTACAATGCAGCTCATCAACATCGTAATCATGTTATGGCCTCAAATAATTATGTTGAAACCAGTCTCTCCTTATTCACTCTCTGATTTTGGTATAGTCATAGTAATACTAAATGCACATTTATAATATTGCTAATACCATAACTCTCAGGACTCAGTACAGTAAAGCTATACTGTAAATACAGTAATTTCAATCTTCTTTATACAGCAGAGTGATGTCCATTTGCTGTCTTTGTTTCTTTAGTTGAGGCCTTTTAGTGGTGGCCAAATCCGGTATCCAACTCTCGAACAAATCATTAGAGCAAATATTTCATTTTCTTTCCTCATCATGAGCAGCAACTGGGGCTTCTCAGACACAATCTAAGTGGAGCTTTTTCTTTAGAAGTATAACCAAGCAAATCCACAATAGGCAGGTACACACTCTCAATCAGTCTTGGACTTTTAGCTTAGGACCACTCAACTCCCTTGGTGATTAGCTTCAGTTTCTGAAGCTGGGGGAACAGACACCAGGCTCAGAGAAGTGCACTTTTGCTAAACTTTTAACCCTTTAGAGTTAAGATACATTGGCATCTTTCTGAGGCTAGAGCTCCAAAAAAGGAGTGCTCTTTGAAGGTGGCCCTTGGAAATAATATGTACAGCACTTTGTGGAGAGATGTTCCTTCAGCTGAAGCCGTCCCTTTATCGGAGTAGGATAGGATGAGAACACCTAGTTTTGAAACACCTTGGTTGGTATTCCTTAAGGTTATGTGGTGGGTTATTTTGGGGCCCTTCGCATAGGACCAGCCAACTCTCATTCACAGACATGGAATTTTGTTAGACATTGACCCTCCTGAGGTAAGGGGCTGGCATCTTGTTTGACACTAGAGATCCATTTAGCAGTCTGCATGCAGACAGGTGCAGCAGGTTACCTTTGCAGTGATGGATGGTGGACTGCTGGTGACACAGATTATGGATTTCAGAAAGTTTCTGGGGTGCTCCTGGGCAGAGGATTATGAGTTGACAATGGTTCTATGTGTGCCAATTGTGTTGTATGTACTGCCAATATCAACTTTCTATATTCAAGCACTTCCATCTACTCTATGGTTAAGTTGTTATCAAACTAAAACTAGTTTGTTTTGTAGGTTTTTCTTCTACTTATTCAAGGATTTCGATTCCATTGTTAGGTTGTTATCAAACTGAAGCTAGTTCTTTTGTAGGTTTTTGTTGCCAATCCTAGAAAGCCTCTTGCCATTGTTAAGGTCCTCCTACAAAATCGTGAGAAGCTTTTGAAATTTTTGGAGGAATTTCATTTGGATAAAGGTATATATACCCGCACCGCGCCGCCCCGCCCCACGGCGCCCCCCCCCCCCCCCCCCCCCCCAACCCGGTGGCCTTCTCTGTGTGTTTTTTGCATGCCATTGAACATTTTGGTGAACGTTTATTTTACAGAAGATGAACAGTTTGAAGAGGAGAAAGAACTCCTTATAAAGGAGATAGAAAACCTTACAGATCAATAGATAAATCCCCAAGCAAGCCTCTTCTTCGGAGTCCAATGGCTTCTTGAGAGATCATTAAGAGAGCCGAGCTGTTTGGGGTCTTTTAACAACATTTGAAACAGGAAACTAATTGATCCTCCTTTTACCTAATTAATCATGTATGCGGGCTCTCAGGCAGACTCTCTTTCGATATGTTGATGGGTGTGCAACTGAGGTTAGTCCCTTTGTTGCCTTTTTACAATGTAAAGAGTGTTGCTATTATTGTCGAAATTTCAAGTTTTCCGATAGCACTTGTAACTTTTCAATGTAAAGAGTGTTGCTATTATTGTCAACTTTTCAAGTTTTCTGATTATTACTTCATTCCATATTAATAATCTCTCCGCAGTCACATTTGACAATGATATGTATAGACTGAAAACGGTGGAAAATAGTTGTCAACATTTAGTTGCTAGTATTTTATAGTTAATAGTTAGAACTTAGCAAGCTTACACTCCACAAGTTTTTAAAGTTTGGTATATATGAACAGGCAACTCTAAAGAATAATTTACGCTTGTTCTTTTGGGTTGCAATATTATATATTCCCAATGATGGGAAAAAGAAACACAATTGTTAGTAATTTTGCTTCATACATCTTTGTCGTTCATAATGAGTACATTATGGGTGGTGTAATGATCATTTGGGTGTAAGGCAGGCTAGCTGGTGCTTATAGAAAGATAGCAACACTAAGAGATTGGATTGAACGTTGTTAAAAGTGTTAATCAAATGTAGACGTGCATTTAGTTGAATCTTTTTCTTGCTCTAGTCACAAGAATAATTCTTCATTAGGGTGGTCTTTCAAAAGGCATGAATATTGAATAAGCACCATGATACTATACTAGCACATATAATGTTAAAAATAAGATTAAAGTAACTCCAAACTAAATGTGCATAAAATTAAATAAACAAGTCAAAAGGCAAGCTTCTCTTGAAATTGAATCAATTTTATGAAAAGTGAACATCTTACAAAATTGAACAGATTTTATGAAGAGTGGACATCTTGCAAATGAAGTCGGTTTTAATTTTGAGTCTCAAGGCGATCAAAGGAATGAAGGAAAGGGTCAAGATGGGATGAAACAAGTCTAGCAACATGTATGACTTAGCATAGGTAGTGTCCAATGTCCTTAGAATAGTCACATGATCTCTTGTCAATGAATTGGTCCCATTGCCTTCTATGCATGAAAATACATAGACAATAACGTCAATTTAGGGCATACTCCATATGTGGATCTTGCATCAAAGATGTGAGATTAGACCTTCTAGATGTATGCATATTCCAAAAGAGTGCTTGAGGCCACCCTTATGGTAGTGTCTTGCATCTTAGCATCATAGACAAATCGATGGCTACCACTAATAGGAGGTTAACATAGCTTTCATTGATTGAGGCAACAAAAGCTAAGATTTGCGCAATGACTAACTTGTGAGACTCCACATGACCGATATTGACTAGTCCAAAAGGCAACACATTGTGGCATGTGAGTACTTCCCACAACATTTGAAAGTGTGTTGGAAGTATGGGAGACCCTTAAGGAGTCCATAGCATAGATTTTATCAACCACACTTGATTGTTGAATTAGAGGCTTGAAAAACATCTTAAAAACAATATATGACACGCTATTTTAGACATGGCTATTTTCGGGGAATAAAACAACTAAAATGGGTTCTAAAAGTGTTGATTTTATCACATATTAGGTCATCTTTTTGTCTACACCATTGCATGACAATTGCTAGCCTCCCAAACTTGTCAAATATCTCCTTGTGGACTATGTTGTGAGTCAATTCAACATTTAGCCTTGACATTCATTACTTCAAACTTCAATAGTATGCTTTTTCTTGTTTTTTCTCCATCTCACATCTTATGTTTTTATTTTTAAAATTATATATATATCTCTCTCTCTCTGTCAAGGAGGGACCCGAGGGTCCAAAGGAGTCGTAGTGCTATATAGAGAGCCCATGGTGCTAGTCATGCAGAAAGATGAGGAGGCCCTGTTCATGTGGATTCCGATACACACAAATCGCCCTCGAGACATCTACATGGTGGTGTGCTACTTGCCCCAGCACACTCCCCATACACGCCACAGACAAAGGAGTCACCATACCTACCACTGTATGAGGAAATCATGCACTACTCAGACTTAGGGGATGTCATGCTGGCTGGAGAATTCAATGTCCGCACAACACAGAGACAGACTCCCTTCTTTGAGAGCGAAGACCACATATACAAAGAGAGAACACCAGAGGAGATAGAGCTCAACCATACATCACAAGATACAACTAAATGCACTGAGTATGGCGACCACCTACTGGTGCTAGGGGGCACACACGAATTAGCCATCCTCAATGAGCTGGGTAGATGGCCGGGATCGGATGCCCTCACATGCTTTTCACATAAGCATGCGGCTAATTGCAACAAACGAGGGGCACTAGGAGCACCTACACAGAAACTGGGAGCAAGCACAGTGGATTACATACTTGGGCCCCTATCACTTATCCCTAACATCCAGTCCTTCAAAATATCACCTTGTCTGCTCGCAGTGGCTACCAACAATGACTACATTTCGTTTGACATCGCCTGTAGATATGACCCAACCCCCCCAACAAGTAGCCTCCCAAGATTCCCAAGGTACCACTTCACCAAGTTAACTGCGAGCGCTTATTCCGACCACCTCTATTGGAGCCTATAGGAAATTAACCCCTACTCACCCTTGGAGGAGATCACAACACAACTGGCGATAACACTCCACACCTCGACGGTCGAGTACTTCCCACACGCATTCCCTCGTCCCTCCCCTTCGGACAAGAATGTCCCACAGAATAGCTGGTACGACGCAAAAAGTAGGGAAACCTAGCTCTGTCTTCAACAAGACGAAGCACAAGGAGTACACACGCACAAACATGTACACCTAATCTTCTGTCACCTCGTACGAAGGAAGAAACGGGCCTACCTATCCAAAGTGGAACGTGAATTCTACCAGCTATTCTTGGGACAGGACAGCAAGGAGGTGTGGAAGGCATTCCAAGAGCCCCGTGCTCAAACATCCATTACCTCCCCGGACACATGGCATGCATATGCAACCCTACTGTACCAAATAGCCAAGCAACCCCCATTGCCCTGACCACCAGGGAGCAAACCCGAGTCATGTACATTCTTTAGCACGGAGCGGGTTCGGGATGCCATTGATAGACTATAGAATGACCGAGCCTAGGACCATGAAGGCTTAGTAGCAGAGCACCTGCTGACCCATGCCCGGGATGTACTTGCACCCCTTTGAGCCCACATGTTCAACAGAGCCTTATGTGAGGACTTCCCTGCCAACTGGTTGGCCAACACCATAATACCTATCCTGAAGACTGGAGATCCCATGGCCCCATGAACTACCGAACAGTCATGGTTGGCCATGTACTAGCTAAGCTCTATGGATCCATCCTGGACCATGAGCTAAGCAAGTGGGCGGAGCAACACCAACATCGAGCGACTAGACAAGCAGGGTTCAGGAGGGAGTACTCCACTCTTGACCATATTCTCACACTTAGAGCCATTATAGAGGAGGGCATGGCACACGGGAGGCGGGTATACTGCTGCTTCGTGGACTTCCACAAAGCCTTCAACACGGTACCACGAGCCAAGCTCCTGCAGAGACTACAAGAACTGGAGGTCCCACTCGAAATGTGTTGGGGGATATTGGCACTATACAAATCGGTTACATGCCGAGTTCGAACACCAGGGGGGGCTATCAAAGGAGATAACCAGCACCATTGGAGTTAAACAAGGATTCCCACTCTCACCTGCTTTATTTGGTCTCTACATTGATGAGATATTAGAGTACATGGATAGATTGGGAGGGGAGGGATCTAGCCTAGGAGAGATGCTGATACCCATCTTACTATATGCAGACAACATAGTTCTCATCTCTAGCACACCTGAAAGGCTACAACGCCAATTGGAGGCATTACGGGCCTTCTGCCAAGATAAAGACCTCACCGTGGACTTGGGGAAGACCAAGATCATGGTGTTCAACACTTCAACCCAATGGATTCGACGATCAGTACCCCCCTTCACATATGGCAAGGAAACCATGGAAGTGGTCCAAAGATACTTCTATCTAGGAATTACATTTTCAGGACCGAGATTCACTTTGAGAAAGGCAGCAAAAGATAGATTGACATGAGGCTATGCAGGCCTTGGATCCATGGAGAACCAATGCGCTCGCCTACAATTCCAGGAGCCCCGTACAAAGCTCTAGCTATTTGACACTCTAGTCACACCAGCACTCTTGTAAGGGGCTCCCATATGGGGGTCCAGTCTCTACCACACGAGGAGGGCCACACAGGACTAGCCACTGCCTCAGGAGGAGGCCACGTATGAGGGATGGGAGCAGATGGAGAGACCCCTGGTACTTATGATCTCACGGATGATCCGGAGCAAGCCCTCTATGTCACACGAGATCATCAGAGCAAAGAGGGGACACCGCCCATCGTAGCTGAGGCCCTCTTCCAAACAGTGGCCTTCTTGCACCGACTATGGGACTTGCCCCAGCCTCGATACCCCAGACTCGCACTAGAGTCATCCAAACAACTAGCTCTACAAGGGGACACTGAATGCTAGTATGCCCGGACAGAGACTTGGCTATGACCACATGGACCACCTCCCCCCACTACAATATAGCCTAGATTGCCCCCACCTAGAGCTTAGTCGGGAGGAGGTGAATTGTATCATCAGAATGGACATCATTCAGCTACACACAGCCAAGACATGGTGACTCCTATAGAAGACCTAGGTACAAAGAAGGCTTTCTATTGGGAGCACTTCCTGCACATATCTTCGGACAGCTTCATTACCCGCCCAAGCTACATGGACACACACTTGTCCCATGGAGTCAGAAGCGCCATCAGACATTAGGGCCAAAAACGTTTCAAAAATGGCACTTGTAAGAAAATGATTAAGTTACTAATTAGTTGAGGTTTTAAAATAATGAACCCTCCAAATTTGGCCATTCAGACGTGATTAATGAGAGAATTTATTATTCATTTAAGAGGTCAGCCATTAAATGCCTAAGGACGTTAACTCGTGTCAGAGGTCACTTTTCGGCTATTATTCTTTCATTTTGAATATTTTACTATCACGTTTCCCACCAAAATCACGCTTCTTTTTTCGCCTGCATTCATTTGAATCATCGTTCTCTCCTCTTCACTTTGTTTCTTAGTTCTTAAAGTAGATTTTACTCTGTCGTAAAATTTCTCACCAAAATCACGTCCGGTTCTTACCAGCAGCGTGCATTGGTCTCCCTTCGTCTCCCTTCGTCTCCTTTCACAAAATCTTGAGAAGGTGATCAACAATCAAAAGAGTCTCTACACAGAGGATCAATACCACTTACTTGCCGATTGAGCTACAGAGATATGGTCCTCCATGGACCTGAGACGAGATCATCTTGTTAGTTTTCAGCAGACCCAACTAGGTTGGGACATCCAAGCCGCATCTTTACTTCAACCCCTAAGATATCCATTCTGTAAGATTTTGTTTCAACTAAATCCAAGCTTTTTCTTCAATCTCTTCAATTTGATTCATAAGAAAATGGGTAAAAGAGTCCCATGGTGTTGATGCAAATTGGTAGAGATAGATATACTAAGGATAATCCTTAAGCTAATAGAATAGAAAGTGAAAATTTTCACTTTGATCTTGACACTTGAAAATAGAATATCTTCATTATACAGTGTTGTAATATCAACTTTTTAGCAAGGACTAATTGATAAGACAAGGATAATATATTATAATTAGAAGAAAGGAAGTACTTTGATTTCTGGGAGATAAAAATATTTACCTAGTAATAGATTAAAAATATTTATTATTCAATTTTGTCTCTTAAAATATAAAAAAATTAAACAAGTAATAGATAGAAGTATTAGTGATATTGTGTATCATATCAACTTTAGGACTAAGATGATTTTATGTGTGCAGGATGCTTCGAAGAATATAAAGGATACAACTTCTTACTTAATATTAGCTCTTGGGAGTATTTTTCTCATCATACCCTCAACTATGATTAGCACTATGGGGTTTCAAGTTTCAATATCTTCAATTGTGATTCTTATTAGCACTATCAGATTTCAATACCTAAATGGTGGCTTGATGTCATGGGATGATACTACTCATGATATCATATCCTAGCAAATCTCTTAAGATCTATTCCCTTGATTTGTAAGAAGAAATAGAAAGGACTTGAATCTATTTCTTTCTCTCAGAACTCTGATTCTAAAGCCGACTGATTTTATAATTGAAAGCATCACTACATTATTGATGCTTTATCCTTGTATATCTTTTTTCAAATGTAATATATCTCAATTTCACAAAAAAAAGACCATCAAAATAATCAGTCTCCATTTCACAAAAAAATTTTACATAACTTTATTAGGCTCTGAAAAAAATTTAGAAAATTTTTAAGCTTTTTTTGAGCTCGTTTGCTATTTTAAAAATATTTCTAAGCAAAAAACGACCTAAAAGAGACCCAAAAAATCACAAAAAAAACCCAAAAATAGCATTGCCGATACAACGCGAATATGGGTACCACCCAAAAAAAGCATTGCCGATACAACGCGAATATGGATATCTGAGACGCCTCGAATACCCATATTCGCGTTGCGTCTCGGATACCCATATTCGCGTTGTATCGGCAATGCTATTTTTGTGTGGTTTTTTGTGATTTTTTGGGTCTTTTTTAGGTCATTTTTGCTTTAAAATATTTTTAAAAATAGAAAATGAGCTCAAAAAAATCTTTAAAATGTTCTAAATTTTTTTCAAAGCCTAATAAACTCATGAAATTTTTTTTGAATTTTTTTTATAGGTTTAAGACCTCACAAAAAATAAGTTATTACAAGGGGGTGTACTTTGCACGCGCATGTTTACTCCTTCACGATACTGAGAGAGGAGGACCCCTACGGAGATTTTGTTGTGCCACTCTTGCACCATATCAAGTCATCCATGATATGCAGCGAAAAGTATAGTACCAAACATTATGCTTTTTGCCACGCTCGCGCCGTATAAACTGCTCCACAATACGGTGCGAATATGACCCTGCGAAAATTTGGCTTTGCTGCTCTCGCGTCATATCAACTTATCCTCACATGGTTGACTTTATGAATTTATGAATTATCCTTACATTGTTGCTGCTCATGCTCATAAGATCACCCTAATGAATAAATATTTTAATATGATTAGCAGAATAAGGTACCGAGGATGATGTTTGCAAGAGAAAAATCGATGTACTTGGACCTGTTAATTATAAGAGAATGGGTGAGGTGTATGGGCAAATGGTTATTAATGTTTCTTGCACTTCTGAGGAAGAGGACTATCTTAGCATATCTCATGAGGACAAGTCCATGCTAGTTGTAAAAAGGATATTTAATTGTTAGATTCTGTAGTTTATTATTGCATAAGGTAAGACATTTTGACTCTAAAAATTTTTAGTATATAGAATAATTGTGCTATTGATTGCAAATAACACTTCTTTATTTTTGCTATTAGCTTTAGGACATTGATTGCATCTCTTAGCCAATAAATCTCTAAAATTATGTGTATTGTTGATCCACTGTTATCAATGGAATTTTTTTTTAGATTTGGTTCAAATATAACAATGTCTTTCAAAGCTTTTGATTCCATCACAACTACCATAAAAATTTTTATTACATTGGATACACTCACCAGAGAAATTATCCTCATGAACTCTCTAAGTGGTATCCATGGCCAAGGAAGAATGTGGGTTGAATGGAATACTGCTTGCTTTTTGGTTAATTGTTTATTTTATTTGACTATCTATTTTAGTTACATGTTTCCATTTGCAGTGCTGGCAGGCTCCTGACTACCTTCTTGGACACCACATATGAGGATATTGTTGATCCTAGAAAACCATATAACTCTCTCTAACAAGAAGTACCATTGCAAAGTCACAAAGTCATACATATACTTATGGAAAAAGAGTGCTTTTCAAATGTCTGCACGACAATAGATTCAAAGATACTCAAGATAGATGGAGTGAATGTAAGTCTCTTTCATATTGTTGGTTTTTTTAGGGACCCCTTTTTACCAACTTGTTACATTTTTTCTCGCAGTGCTCGCAGGCTCCTCTTCCGAAAAGTTTCTACTTAGCCAGGATACCTTCGTTCTTTGTAAATTTGCTGTTTTGAAGCAAGCCACGAAGATATGGAGGGGTACAAACCATGATAAACGTATTCTTCTTGAGATCCTTCCAGCTGTCATGGACTTTTTAATATCCTGAGATATTTTGAATTTGAAACTCTGCACCGTTACCTTGTCAGGAATCTCCCAGTTTAGAGATGAAAGACTTGGCAATGGCAAATCTTCGATATTCCCATACCTATCCGCTTTAGAGGGAACCACATACTGTGCATAATATATAAAAACCTTGCATTCACTAAAAAAAGACACAGTTTGATCGGCATAAATAATGTCTGCCAATACCTTATGAATGGCATGGAAAGTCCCACTTAGGCTTTCCACAGGTTGCCATTCAATACTTGTTGACGGAAAGATATCTACAATGACAAACCGTTTGTTAGAACTTGCATAAATGGAAAAGAATTATATACGTTATTCAACTAATAACTTACAATGTGTTTGTTGGGGAACACATTCATTTGGAGGCAAGTGCATATCCTTGGCCATGTAAACATGTTGCACCTTGACAAACCAGCCTTCGGGCATAATTTTGAAGGCAATGATACGCCCCTTCCAGTGATGTTTTATATCATCTCGTTTTCTTCTTTTCACCTTATGAGAGCCCTTGCAAGATGGCAGCATGGTAAACCAATCGTTTACAGCAAAGGTTTTGGGCTCAAAATTTCCATCTGCTCCCTGGCTATAGACTGTGCAAGAGTGTACTAAACGAGAAGGGCGCCTGGAGGAAGCCATGAAAAGAATGAAAGCGCAGAGAAAGAAGCTCAAAGAGGGGTGAATGAACTAAAAAGTAGCGCCAAGAATACAAATGAGTATGTATTGGGAGCCAAAAACAATATTGAAAGATCTCCCGACTTTCAAAAAACTCATTATTAATTTCATCACATCTCTGTCACGTATTTTGTCAGATTTGTAAGTAAATAACGTCTTTGGGACTCCAAAACATGTCAGACTTTAGGGGTTTTGGCTAAAAAAGAAGAGAGAATCACGAAATGGACTCCACTATCTCTAAAAAAGAGGAGACAAGAATACCATATTCTTGCACACGTGGCGAACTCTCTTTGGCCCTTTCCTTAATCCCGTGATTAACAAAAGTGCATTTTTTGAAGTGTTTTTGGCCCTCATGCACATCCATACATCTTCACACCAGCTACGAGTCAAGGCAAGTAGATACAACGCCCACCTCTCCTAGAAGATCGGATCTACCAAATATGCCAGCTCAATCCGGAGACAGAAGAACACTACATATGCAGATGCCTAGCGTACTACGAGATCCGAGGACGCTTCCATTATCTGTTTAGAGAAGGATTTGGGCTACTCTCCAAAGTGATATATTTCAAGAACTAAGATGTCTTGGTCTCTTCCTGCTACAAATACGGTGCCACAGAGACCACCTGCTTCGGACCTCGGAGCAGAGACAAGGATCCGCCCAATGCCTGCTCACAGAATTCTATCAAGAGCCAACTACCATCCCCACCCCTTAGCCCTCACCAACCCCACTGACCTCCCAGCCACGGGGGACCACCCTAGCCATAGCCATGGCAAGAAGCAAAGCCGGTGCCCACACCCAACCGGCCCTCGCAAGAGGCACATGTCAAGGATACAAGGGATAACTACGCCGCCCACTGGAGGGCCCTGCCCCATTGATTCAGCCTCTTGATGTTATGTAGACCCATGCAGGACATTTTAGGACGACCAAGCTCCATGAGCAGTTCCACACCATACTTGGAACACATATGAATTGTACCCAGCATATATACCATTTTGTACCTCAATTAGTTTATCATAGCATTAGATGGTAGCTTTACTAGGACCTGGAAAAGTTCCCAGACATTTTGGTCTCATAAACCAACTTGGCCTTTCATAGACATTAATATCTCTCTCTCTCTCTCTCTCTCTCTCTCTCTCTCTCTCTCTCTCTCTCTCTCTCTCTCTCTCTCTCTCTCTCTCTCTCTCTCTCTCTCTCTCTCTCTCTCTCTCTCTCTCTCTCTCTCTCTCTCTCTCTCTCTCTCTCTCTCTCTCTCTCTCTCAAGAGGGCACTAATAAAGGGCTTCCTAGATGAGTGGATTGTATCATTATGTCTATCCACAATTCTAGGGGTTCTCTAGATTTAGGTAATGACATGTCATTTTTGATGGGCCACATACTAGCCAAGATCTATGGAGTAGTAATGGAGTCAAGAGTTCATCACCTATATAGAGAGATGAAGATTGAGATCCGGTAGACGAGATTCAAATGGGGGTTCTCTATAACCCCATCTTCATAGTGAGGCGTGATCGAGCTAGCAAAAGCTAGAAAAACTAGACTCTACTATTGCTTTGTGGACTTTCAAGTAGTAGACATAGTTCCATGAAATAGACCTAGGCAATAATTCAAAAAAACATATATGACAAAGGGGAATTTTATCCTTGCATAACCAAATGATAAATTCCATCCTATATGAATAAGGAGAAAGAAACAACAAGCTACATAAGGATAATGATTCAATATTGGACTACCTATTACAATGAACAAGAATTCTAGTGTTGCAAAAATATATCAAGATAATTGGAAGAAAAATTGGAGACACAATAGAATGGATCCTAAGATATGGGAGCATGTGAATAACATGCTGTGGAGTTGGAGTCTACGAGTCACTAATGGAATCACATTATAGCCAGATAATATATTGATTCCAAAGTCTATGAAGATCTCAAAATTTGTGTTGTTAAAGCTCAATCTAATTAAAAGCTTGTGGATTGTATTGGTGATGAGAGTTGTTTAGAAATTGATGAAGACATCTCAAAGGCATAAGGAATGCTTTTCATGTCATCGTGTTATTACAAAAAATGAAACAATTAGAATTATAGAAACTTGTTTTTGGAACATTAGGATATTCCTTGGCATCTCTAGTTGTGAGCACACCAAAGTCTAAGGGACTTTTGATTTTCTACTTTATAGTTTAATGTTTGGACACTTTAAGTTGGTTTGTTAGGTTGCCTATCCTTGGACACCCACCACTTTATTTCTTTTATGTATAAACACCCTTGTATTCTATCAATTAGTGTTTACTGCTGGAATTTCTTATGCCTCTCGCATTCACTCCACATCCACCCA
Organism: Lygodium microphyllum; assembly: GCF_053477565.2. NCBI lineage: Eukaryota > Viridiplantae > Streptophyta > Polypodiopsida > Schizaeales > Lygodiaceae > Lygodium > Lygodium microphyllum. The sequence goes on from NC_141139.1 coordinate 75,248,001, forward strand.
TTCTTCAATTTTTGTGTCTTTCATCATCCTTTTCAAAGATATTTTTATTATCTTTTGTGATTCTAATTTTCTATTATGATATGTGTGAACATTCCTAACCAACTCATAACCTAAAGCACTTTATAGGCTCATCCCTTGTAGTCATCATGTTCCTTATTTGAAAACTAACATGTTTTGGCACACTTACGAAACTCAACCTATCAAATGATTATAAGTACATCTATATTGTGATAACATTAGTTTACATTAACTCTTTTGCACATACATATTTTCCTTTCTTTACTATATATTTAGATTTTAATAAGACAATTAATATGAGATTTTCTTCCATAGAATATTGTATTAAGCTTCATTAGAGTATCTTGTTAAGATTATATAGTAACACTTGCCAAGACTTTTTTTTAAATTCCTTCACCTTCTTGTGAGTACTTATATCTATTCACAACTAAAGTAGTTACTTCGGTGCATGTAAACATGCATTCATTACCCTTTTAATGTTGCATCCAATAAAATTATAATAACATCTAAAGTATGATCTTAAAAATATCGACCAAAGATGTGTGATTAACCTTAAAATTTACAAAACCAAAAATTAACATAACATGGGGTTTGAAAACCACCAAAAAAAGTATTTTTGGTTTAAAACATAGGTAGAAATCTTGTAAACATTAAAATAACATTTAAGAATCAAACTCGGGGCCTATAATTGGGTGATGTAGACATGATTTCTTTTTTTTTTTAATGTGTGCCGAATGGCTATTTTTATTATTGTAGGATTTTCACCCATGAGTGTTAAGCCATGTGTAGCAACTGGGAGGATTCAATCTTTCAATTGATGGAAATCACACACCCACCTCTACCATCTAGGCAACGATACCAAATGAGATGGAAATGGACAACAACACATACCATGTGTAGTATTTAAATTATTCATCTTTAGAGCCCAAGCCTACAAAGATTATTATGGCCATCAATATCTAATTATTCATACTAGTGAATAAATTGCTCAAATGCATTATCACTAGGCCTTAATCTTGCCTTCCTCTATTCTAATCCTTGAGTGGTCTTCTTGTTCAATGATCCCTTCCTTTGACGATGGCACGATGAATAATATACATGCATGTTGACACTATGTAAGGCCTCACATAACCACCCAAAAAAAAAAAAGTAGAATAGTCCATTCTTTGCATTATGTACATGTGATTTTCTTTACTTGGGTGATTTTTTCCATGGTTTTTTTAAAGGTCATTCTTAATATCAACTCATATTTTTTTTGGTAGATCTAATAGCTATCATCATGTCATACTAGTCAAGGAAATGTTAAGGACTTCAAAATTGGTGTTGAGTTAACCAAGTAATAAGCATACATGGTAACATGTCACTTGTAGTATCATTTAGTATCTCCCCTCACTTTTGGTTAGCAATTTTACAAAAGGGATAAAACAACACGATGCCATATTGCTCAAGCGGATGTTAAGGACTTCAAAATTGGTGTTGACTTAACCAAGTAATAAGCCTACATGGTAACATGTCACTTGTAGTATCATTTAGTATCTCCCTTCACTTCTAGTTTAGCAATTTTACAAAACGAATAAACAACATTTGGGCTAACTTTTACTCACTTTATACTAAATTCTTACTATACAAGAAGGGCCCTCACATGTCAAATATCTACTTGAAAATATGTATAAGGAGAAAGGTATCATAATCAAATGAGTAGCAGGGGAACTTGCAACACCCATGTCTTTGATAATTGTCTATTAACAATGAGTGTGAATCAACCTATGGCAATTTCTTAAATACCATGATGCTTTCAACATTGAGAAAGCAATCACCAAGTGTATGTTCCTATCAAGCATACATGATATTGATTCATGAAAGTTTTTCACAATTTCTAAAATTATGATGCATGTATGGAGAGGTCTAGCATATTGAGAAAGCAATCACCAAGTGTATGTTCCAAAACAAGCATACTTTCTATGGATTCATGAAATTGGCCTTGGATCCTTTAGCATTGAATTTTTTAAAGCCTTGGAGGCCAAAGAAATGATGTGTACACTTAAAAAGATATATGGTGCATATTAATGCTCATGCTTTGTGATGCCTAAAAGATGTTCTTATTTAGAATTCTACTCGTTTGAATTTGTTGCTCTTGGATGTAAATATTTTGAGGAAAAATACTTCAACTTGTGCTCAATGATGGGGTATAGTCCACAATTTTTGATACCATGATGGGTTTCTTGTTTGGAGCTTTCCTCACTTTTATTAGTTGTACTTGATGCAAACATTTTTTAGGGTCAAATATTTTGAATTAAAGCAATGTAGTTGCCATAATGGCACTATGTCCTTTTTTATTTTAAAAATAGTACATGAAGTTAAGAGCACATCTTGGATTCTATATATTTACTTTTTGCAACATTCTTACTGCTACATTATTGATTATGGTGGGGCTCCCTATAAAAGAAACATTGTGATGGTATACTAAAAGGAATGATTTGCCACATATGCTTGATTTTATTTATTTTTGGTTGGAAAAAAGAATTCCTTTATGAATTAGAAACGTAGGAAAGAGAGAGAGGGATTGCACATTCAACCTATCAAATCCCTAAAGTAAAACATGTTATAGTTTTAGGAAAAAGAAAAAAAAGAAGTGTGATACTTTGGAGTACGTGCGATACTACGCAAAGTTTGAAGAACAATGAGTATATTAGTAATATATATGTACTCATAGAATGTGTTGTTGTCTAATAGTTTGATTTTGGGGCACAACAACATACTAACTAGTGTGCCCCAATATTTCAAGGCATCAAGTGCATTGATTATCAATTAGACCATTTAGCAATTTGGCAGACAACATGACACGTATCTTCCCAAAAGACATCAACTCAATATGTGAAGGATTTAGTTGCCAATGCCTAATCTATGGCTCAATATTTCTAAATTTAATGCTTGTGAAGGAAGAAAAAGTGTCCAAAAGTGGAGACCCTAATCTTGCAACCACCCTTGTGGGTAGCAAGTCAAACCACACACATGGTCTGTGATGACTGGCCAACTTGTAGCACAGTGCAATTCTACCCTCGAACACATCAAAGAAAATTCAGCACATGCCTTCTACATACAAATCACTTTCAAATCTCATTGGGAGGACAGAATTTGCAACCATCAATTGCCATAGTTTGATATAGCAAAATATTTGCTATCTCTATTTATCTCCCTTATATTTATATTTGTTACTATCTCACACTTTGGCCTGTTTTCATAGTCTAACTTTATTGCCAACACTTTTCTAAACAATTTTAATGCTAAAAAACAACACACATAAGAGACATGATTCATCTCGTATGATAGACTTGAAGCATAATGACAATCGAAATTTTTTAAGCTATTGACAAATTGCAATTAATGTTTCTAATTCAATATCTTACCATAGCCTCAAGTTAGCACTATGTTTCCAAAAATGCTAAAGCCTTTGTATGATTTCAACACATAGCTTAAGCTATTTGAGATGTTTGAGGCAAGGGTTGTGAATCATAAAGAGAAGGTACGGAATGTTCCCCAATACTTGAAGGCTCTAGCTACCTTGGCAATGAACCTTGTTTAAGAGGATTCTCCATGTGGCACTCTAAGCTTAAAGTACCTTGCAAACAAAGAGTGTCAATATTGTGGGAGAGAAGGAAGGAGTCTTCACTTGTAGCTTTCTTGCTTGCACAATGGGGGAATACACACAGAGGTGGAGGCTGAAAACAGTTTTCCTCTTCTTAGTTGTGTAAGCCAAAAAGAACTCTAGTACATAGAAATAGAAGAACCCTATATATGGGTCTCAAACCAAACTCAACTAACTAAGGTGGCATACTAACTGAGCCATGAACTAGAGTAGATAAGGATAGCTATCATGTAGCTATTATTCATGGGCGGTGTACCAACCGCATCTGCAAACTGACAAGTCGGTGACATAAATGCACAACGGTCACCCTGGCATATCACGAGTGGAGCTCGATATCTCAACAAAGAGGGCATCCACATGCTACTCTAACATTTTGGGGCAAGTATTCTTCATCTTATATCATTAACATGTACTCTTGTGCAAGATAAACATGTTTCTAAGGCCATGTTTTATTGGTGCACTAACCATGGTTGACAATGTAAGTTAATCAAGGGAAGATGTACATATGCAAAAGCAATGGAAGTGCCTTATGCATTCACTTTGTATATTAAACTAAAATCCATAGGGGCATTACATCAAAGAGAAGCCTCAACAAAATTTTGTTGGAGGATAAATTTGTTTGTGAGCAATCTTGTAATGGAGGAACCAATATGGTCTCTTATGTCAAGATGGACTTATAGCAACATGGTAGTAGCTTTCTAATGTATCCAGTTTCCCTCATAAATAACATCTACATTAACCCTAGAGAGTACTTTGTGATAGGTGCTTATGGGAGTACATTTTCTTTCACTTCATCCAATGCTAATGCTTTGGACATGATTTTACACTTGCTTTTCACATTCATGATCATACACTGAAAATCCTTCCCATATTACCCTCAAGAATTTGGTCAAGCAGAGACCACAAACAAAGTCTTAATTAATGTCTCGACCAAAACCGTATTCATCTCTTGAAGAGATTGGGATAACAAGCTAATGGCAACACTTTGGGCCTATTGCATTGTCTACAAGGCTGCAACTCACCAAACTCCCTTTAAATTGATACGTTGGTCATGTTTTTTGTCCAAGCTTGACTGTGGCAGTGCAAGAACGATGGGAAGGCTGAAAAGCTTAGACCAAGCACTTAACAGAATTGGAACGATTATTAGAAACTTGATTTTACGTACTCTTATGTATGAAAAATCATGGACGAAGGCCTAGTTTGAAAAACACATCAAACAACAAGATTTTGGGAAGGGCAACTTTGTGTTACTCTACTCCATCCAAGGACATAAGAAAAATATAAAATTCCAAGGTCTAGGTCCCTTTTGAGTGTGTGTGATTAGTCGAATCAATAACATCAAGCTCGAAACATTGAACAATGAAGGTGTAGGCTTCTTCAATGAAAGTCGAGTTAAAATATATTATCCAATGTATACCCTCTGCATGAAGCCCTAATGGCACTACCACCCATTGCTATACAAGTAGTTAGAATCACCGAACTTGACCTTGAGGATGAAAGCCCCATACTTGCAGCTTACTTAAATATCACCCTAACTATAAGGATATCTCACCACATCACTGCTCTGATCAATGAAGGTGTTGGTTCTAACATTCTAACATATAATGACAATGGGAATTGGCAATGCCACTCACGCCAACGATGGGAAAAGTAAATCCATATGGGGTATCTCCTTATGCATTATAAGGGAAATGTCAAATCACCTTGACCATCAAGACTAAAAGTCTACCCGCCATCTTCTACGCGTTGGCTAAAACCGAAGGAGTAGGTAATGAGGTATTGTTGGAATGCCCATTTAAATGACTTACCAAGTGTATAGTTGACTTCAAACTATAACGTATTCATTTGCAACTACCCAATGTCACGATCATCATAACTTTCAACAAGGATGCTAACTCCTCAATGGAAAAGGAAGTACCATGATGCTCCCCACACACCCCAATTCACCCCTAAAAAAGAGCAATGATGCTCTCCTCAACAAATTGTTTGAATCTCACATAGACCATGATAAACCAGCCAATCATGTATATCCATCCAATATGAACCATCAAGGGTGGGTGCTAACATTGAATAGGCAAAGGCAATGTGCTTACTCACAAGTGCTAACTCTTTACTAGGTATGGTATCAATGCAAACATTATATCCCAAATAAAAATTTATGGGTTCCTAAATCTTTGCTCAAATCATAAGGCTACTACACTAGCAACAAGCTCATCTAGTTTGCTGAAGCTCTTGTACAAGGCTACCCTAATATCCCCATACATAAATCATGGGATGCCAAACTCCCACAACTAAGGAGACAAGCAACAAGACCACAAACTCTACTCAACCATGGCCCTAAAAAAACCTACAAACGAAAGAACCACAAGTACCACTAGTCAATCCTATAAAAGCCCAATATTTAAATACTAGCAAAGAATCATAGTCCAATGAGTTTACGGAACACATAGACTCGCTATGCCCATCTATGAGGAAATATCGAAGACGATTGGAATTGTATCCCAATCTCATCCACAAAACTAAATCCAACAAACGCCCATCTAAACCTAATGAAGGGAGTGAACCTAGAGTGGAAGCCCATGAGTGGAAGCAAGAGCTATGGTGGAAGAAGCCAGAGTAAGAGACACATGATGTGGGAACTTCAACAATCACAATGTGTGACTGGCCTTCCCTTATTCAAATGTCACTAAAAGAATAAGGAAAGAAGTGATAGTGATCGACATCCGTCACCTGTAGCGTATAGGTGTGTGGATACTACCAGTGTAACTAATATATAAGTGGCTAGGCACATGCACCTTTAACCCCAACAACCTCCTACTTAGAGGCAAATGTGTCTCTACTGAGAAGAGAATGAGAAAAAAGTGACAGTATAAATGTATGTAAAGTATAATAGGATGAGAAAAGATATTATCTCAGCCAATGCCCATCAGCTTCCTAAGAAAGGCAAAAACTGTGTTGAAAGACTTTTGGTGAGTAGATATGCTAGATTTTGTTTAGTTGAGATCTTGACAAGAGCTCACTAAACTTGTCCTCAACGACCTCTCGGATAAAGTGGTAACGCACCTCAATGTGCTTTGTCTTCACATGAAAGATTGGATTCTTGGTCAACTAATTAGCACTCATAGGATCTAAATGGAATGTAGGGACCACACTAGTAATACCAAGGTTTACCACTAGATGGCCTAACTAGAGAACCTCCTTGCAAGCCTTAGTGGCTGCAACATACTAAGCCTTGGCAATAGAGAGGGTTGTGTATTTCTGCACCCTGGACATCCAAGAAATAACACCTCCAACAAAGGTGAAGACAAAGCATGAGGTGGACTTCCTATAGTCTACATGTCCTGCACAATCAGAGTTAGTGTACCCCACGACTCCTATATCTTGACCACCATAACATATGCACATAGTGACTGTGCCCTTCAAGTACTACATGATACCCTTTACAACATCCCAATGCCATCTACTAGATGTAGCCATATAGCATGCCATAACTCCCACTACAAAAGCTATATCAAGTCAAGTGCCTATCATAACATGCATTAAACTACCCAGTGTGGATGCATAAGAGATCTTAGCCATCTTAGACCTCTACTCATTAGACAATTGGCTTTACTAAACTTCACATGAGAAGGAAGATGACAACCAATATGCTTGCTATCCTACATATGAAATTGCTCAAGGAATTTCTCAATATACTCCTTCTGTGATAGATAAAGGAGCCCCTTAGAGCGATCCACGTGATGCGCATTCCAAGAATATACAAGGCCTATCCCATATCCTTTATCTCAAAGCTCTTCTTGGGCTGAGTTTTCAAGGCATCCAACACACCATGAGCTCTCCTAGAAATAAGCACATCATCCACATAAAGTACAAAAATCATAAGGCTGCCATCATGAGCCTTGTTTTTTGTATAAACACGGATACATAGCACTATGGCTATATCCCTGTGAATGCATAAAAGCATTGAACTTGTGGTGTCATTCCCTATGTGCCTACTTAAGGTCATAAAAGGCTATTTCTTCTCAATTTGCATACTAAGTGTTCCTTGCCTTTTCCTCAAAGCCCTTAGGGTGCTGTATATAAATCTCATCATGCAAGTTGCCATGTAGAAAAGTCGTCTTTATATCCACCTGACAAAGATCTTGAGCAACCAATACTAGTACCAATCATAGGGTCGTCATATTGACCATAGGAGAAAAAACTTGGCATCCCACATCAGCTGAAGAGGCCAGCAGTAAGAAAATGCAAGAAAAATAGTTGACCTGGACTGAGATGGAAGATTCTCTAGCATGTATATTGCCACACTGAAATAGCAACTCGCCTGCACAGCAAACCCGTCTCCTACCTACGGGTTGAGGCCGCCTAGCTCAGAAAACAAGCTGCCTAGAAAGGGAGTTGGCCCATGCCTTGTGAAGGTAGCACCCAGCTAGGAGATGGCAGTTGATGCACAAAACGCAGCATGAGGTAAATTGACAGCACTGAAACATAGACAGTAAAGGAATGTCCTTGCAGAGAATAAGAGCCACCCAGCAAGTAGGAAGGCTCCTCGTGATCAAAAAACAAGGTGCAAGTTGCAGTCCACCTCCCAACGTAGTATGGAATGTGGAGAAAATACGCCAGCTTGCACTATAGAACAATCAACCTACTTGAAATCCTTAGCTACCAATCTAGCCTTATAAGCTAGCTCGGGGCATCCATGGATACTTTTCAACTTGTATACCCATTTGCATGGCAATGCCTTCTTGCCACTAGGCAAAGGAACCAAATCCCATGTATGGTCCATCTATTAGGAGTCAAAGTCCAATTGTATAACCCTATCCCATGACTGACTATCATCTCTATGCATGGCCTCATCATAAGAGGGATACTCACCTACATTTTTCACCATAACATAATCCATGGGAGCATAAAGCACTCAGGCTAATGTTTAGCTCTAGTAAGAGCGTCTCAAAATAGACTAATCCTGCACAACAAGTGAATCCTAGGCCACAAGAGTATCAACTGCTCTAGGCTATCTAGTTGGCTATATGAGAGCAAGAGGCTCCTCTTGAAAGATCACCATGTGTATCTCAACTACATGTTCAGGCTACTTATGCATCTTTTTCTCATGGAAAATGATATCATGGCTGCAGATCCCATAGGCAATAGCCCATCTCATATGCATCCCCATAACTAAGAAATATGTATTTTATGGACTTAGGATCTAGCTTATTGAACTTTTCCTTAGGAACATGGCAAAATGCCTCACAAATCAAAGATATATTAATGAGCATATGATGGAGATTTTCCAATACATACCTCCACTGCAACCTGGCTATCAATAACAATGCAAGGGAACCTATTAATCAAGTGTACGGTTGTAGTAACTAGCTCAACTCAAAAGTGTTGTGATAAGTAGGCTTGGCTAAGTATTCTAGAAACTCTCTCTTGAATCGACTTATTCATGCATTCAACAATACCATTGTGGGAAGGGATGTAAGGGGTGGTCAACTGATGCTTAACACCCTTCTCACCATCAGAAAACTATTCAAAATCTTTCGAGGCATACTCACTCCCATTATCAAACCTTAGGCGTTTCAATTTATACCCAGGCTAGTTCTCAATAAGAGCAAGCCAATAGTGAAAGGTAAATAAGATATCCAATTTTTGCTTAATAGGGTAAGCTTAGACCTTATGTGAATAATCATCAATGAAAGTGACAAAGTAACTGACAGGGCCTAGGACTACATATGAGTCTATCTTCCATATAAACAATGATCATAGGACTCAAAATACTTATAGTCTAGGGGCAAATGATACTACAAACTAGTAAGCATTTTCATTCCTTCAAAGACGTATGCCGAATATGACGATGCCAAAGAGATACATGTGGAATTGCAGCCACAACCAATACCAACTATCTCCGATGCTAGGTCATTACCCAAACAGAAAGATCCAGTCATACTATAATAGAAGTGAAATCACTCTCTATGAGGGATCACATGAAAGGAAGCCCCTAAATCTATCAACCAACACTGAGTATATCCTGATAAAGCATCAGTTAGTTGTGAAGCATCCAAGGAAGAGATTGCCAATATGAGATCATCAGACATATCATGGTATACCACATTAATCTTCTCAATCTTGATGCTAAACTTACTAGGCATAATGTTGCAATCATCGTTCTTGTCCTACACCTTACCCTTTCCCTTTTCCTTGTGCTTATCTTTGCACATTTTATGGCATTGTGTTTGAATATGACCTACTTTCCCATAATAATGACAAGTAAGACCGAACTTACAGCCATGAAACTTACTATGAGATTGTCTATGTCCTAGACTAAGACCTTTGAGAGTCTCTACCATATCCATTTCCATCCTACCTGCCTCTCGCAATGAATGCATGTGATATACATGAAACATCTACATTCTTTCTATTCGCCTCTTCTTGTCGAGAGGGGCATCTCAACATCCTACAAATTTAGCCCATCCTTTGAGGTATTAGCACATAAAGCCATACGAAAAGTGTCCCATCACTCAGATAGAGTATCAAGCAGAAATAAAGGATACAAACTATCCTTGAACTCAATCTCTTGTGAAGCTAGATAGTTGATGATGGAGTGAAACTCATTCAAATGTGATAATATAGAAGTCCCTTCCTTCATGCAAATGTCCGTCAATTGTTTCATCCAATACATTCTAGATACAAGACTCTACTTGCCATAAAGATTCTTAATCTGTGTCCAAAGCTCATATGCAGTCTGATTGTCAGTCACAACATTGTAGTGAACATACTTAAAGAGTGATAAAATGACCATGGACTTAACATAGCTCATCCAGTTCAGCCCAATCCTTCGCCCCAATGTTTTCAAGTTTGTTACCCTCATTTTTTTGTCTAACCTATAATTTTTGTACTAAAACCTGTCATATCTATGTCTTTCAACAGATGTAGTTTGTCACATCCAGTTTTTCAATATTGAAGAAGCATTGTCATGAGAACCACCAACCATAATGAGACCAAGCAAATGCACAAAAGGGCAAAATAGACTCTTGTAATTTCTTGCAAAGTAACCCCAAAACCACAGCCAAATCAAGCGAGAAACAATAGATACTACCAAAGTAATGAGTTTTCCATAAACTATAAGCAAAAGATTGTCAAGAGGAGGTGATTGTTCTCATAAATAGTGTAATAAATTGTAATTATAGTATGCTAAAAATAGAATACATCAATAAGAAATCAAAGCCAAGTATGAACTATCACTGATAAAATGCAAATTCCAAGTGCTAGGAAAGAATTGCAACTACCAGTGAGTGAATATGCAACCAATACTGAGAACTATCAAAGGTCAATGTGTCAGATTGAGATACATCTCATAGGCATAAGTGTCATGCATGTAGTAGGTCTCATAGATAGTGGAAGAGACCTACCAAATGCACAATTGACTGAGCAATGACAATAGAAGCTCAATACATAGCCATATAAGATGATTACATCATTGACAACAATAGTGTGACAAAGATCGATGTTGGCCCAAAACAAAAGTCAGATCTGCCCACTAGGCATCAATTGTATACATATAGCATGAATATACATATTACACTAAGTCCCCTTGTCTCATCATAACAAGCTCAAGCTCACTTACATAAACCGAATGCTCTATAGTACATCCAAGTGTCAAATGTGCCTCAATACATAAAGTGGAATAGCTCCCACTAAAACAAAAGTCGAATGCCAAATAAGCAAGCAAAGCTCAATACACTAAATACATGACATTTGAGGGATCAATATATCCAGTGTTGCATCTAGATGGCATGAACTTGCGATAGGCATAAACCGTTACAAATAAGTGCTTAGTGCTTTATGTATGCTATATTACAGCATAAAAAGGACAATCAAGGCTAAGAAAATGCAAGCTCAATCAAAGCTCAAAAGCATTCCAAGATAGGTTCCAAGCATCCCCTACGGTCATGGGTATCAATACCAAGCCCGAGAAGCATCAAATGACAATAGACATATACTTTTCCCATATAAAAGACATTCAGCCTTGCTATTATAACAATGAAATCTCTAAGAAAACTCAACTAAATGTGTGCTCAAATCTGTTCAATAGCATCTCACATCAATGCCATATCATCCACCAATGTGCCAGCATCAAATGGGCATCACTAGAGAAATATGAGAGTCATAACCTTTGAGTAGACACTGTTTCAAAATTGTGACAACAAGTTTGTTGTTCATACATAGCAAAATAGAGATTGGAAGCTCCAAGACTCCAGTGTCAAGTGTTGGAAAGTGTACAAAAGGTTGCCCAAGTGCTGAAAGCAATGCCACAAAGCGGGAATGAAGTGGAATCGAACAATAGAGAGGCAGTGGGCAACCTTGCGCAAATCACGTTGGCTATTCCTGATAGTCCTACTAGTGCTACTAACCTTAATGATGCCTTCTCAATGATGAGTAGGCCCAATGCAACCCTAGGTCAATTCTCAAGTGAAGGGTAGAGGTCGGAGTAGAAGGTGGAGCTCAATGCATACCTCAAGGTGAAGGAGCCATGGCTTCCATTGTTGAAGAGTTGAAGCTTTTAAGTTTAGATTGAAGTAAAGCTTAAGGGAAGAGCTCCTCGATCTCTACTCTGATACTAGTTGAAGGAAGTGAGCCCGAAGTGGAAGGCCACAAGCAGAAGTAAGAGCTATGGTGGAAGGAGCAAGAGAGGAAGAACAAGAGACACACGATGTGGAAACTCCAATAGTCACAATGTGTGAACAGCCTTCCCTTATTCAAATGTCACTGAAAGAATAAAGTATGAAGTGATAGTGATGAGCGCCCTCCACCTATAGTATACAGGTGTACGAGTACTGTAAGTATAACTAATACACGGGCGGCTAGGCATAGGCGCCTTTATCCCCAACACCTAAGAGCACCCTAAATATGCCTATGATTAGCCAAGGCCAAGCATTCATACTGCTTGATCAAATCAATCTCACCAAAAGTCAAATGTCCCTCTCGACCTCAAACCTTCTTGTGAGAGGCATTCTCTCTTGGAATTAGCAATCAACATGGCTGCAAATACTAACAATGACATAGTCAGATGTACTTGACAACTAGATAACACCTTTACTCTATTTGTCTACATCGAGGCATTCTCTCTTGGAACTAGCAATCAACATGGCTGCAAATACTAACAATGACATAGTCAAATGTACTCGACAACTAGATAACACCTTTACTCTATTTGTTTACATCTATGAGCAACTTAACCTAGGCCTCCTCAATGAGAATATCGTAGATTATGTGAGGTCTCTATCACGCTTATGGCAAGAATATGAACTCATCTTCATCGAGGCTACTCCATCTAGGTTGTTTGGTTACAAATCTTACTATGACTATGACTCCTACACTACATTCAAATTTGATGTGCCATTCAGTTGGCTCGTTACTCTAATATTCCATGCAATGACAAAGCAAATTGAGGTGTGATATCACTTCATATAAGAGAGGTGGTAGATTAGTCCATTGAGCTTGTCAAGATCTCTATGGATATGAATCTTGCAAATCTGCTTAGTAAAAGTCTCCTAGTGGAAGATTATGCCTTTCTTAGGAAGCTCATGGGCATAGGATGAGGTGATGTCATTCCTCATCCTGTTGTACTCTATGTACATATTATACTTTTCTCTTTTTTTTGGACATACTCTTGATGCATATTTCAAATTTTCAAGCCTTCTCTTAAAAAAAAAAACCACATGGAAAGCACCCTTTCTCAAAATCCATGCTCAACTTCTTACTCAAAATCCATGCTCAACTTCTCAAAAACACAAAATGTTGACTTTTTTTATACCTCCTTTTAAATCTTTGCTTTAGCACAAGCACTAACTACTTTAAGTGGTGACTAGTTATATATGAGTAAAAATGGTTATAAATAATTAGCAATTGTTGTTTTATAGATGCGTATTTATGGTATACTATTAACATGCTCCATAATCATGTTAAAATTAATTGTCACTACTACACAAACACATCAAGCTAGGCGATCATGAGGAAGAGGACCAAAGCTTTCTATGACCAAGAATCACATCTTACTATGGAAGATGTGATATTGAATAACTTTGATCATTGCCATTGTGGATGTAAAGTCATGTGGTGTTCCTGAGGGACCTTGAATGCACTTGAACCTACATTTCTTTTCCATGTCCTATTTTCTATAGTGATTTCAACTTTGGGATTATGTCCTTTTTGGCATTCAAATAGAATATGCCATTTCTTTCCACAATGGTAGCATTCCTCATTATTGTTTTCCCATAAATGTCAACATCATAGAGCTCTATAGGATGAAAGTATGAGTATATCACTATTGAAACTTATTATGAAGTAAGTGGAAAGTGTGCCCATACTCCGAGTGCGTAGGATTGGCAAGAGAGGAGCTTTAGATAGGGTGACCCCTTGAGAGCCCTAAGACATAACATGGGTGGACTGTAAAATATGTCATGGAGTAAAAATAATGAACAAAATACAAAAAATGACTAGTAAACAAGCTAGTTAAGCACTCCAAGGTAAAGTAGCGGATGCATTAAAATTTTGTGGAATCACAACATGCATTGAAATGAACCAATAACAAATGTAATTTTTTAGATGGAAAGCCTTGCTTGCTTTTGAGTCCACCATCAAGTTAAGATTTTTTAAAAACAAATCATATTTGATTTAATCAATATGTCCACAACTACCATTAAAAATGGTAAACTTTTAGAGAGAAGTTGATATTGATATACATTTGGAAGGTTTAACTTGATAATCTTATGATGATTTTTAATATGGATCCTTGTCAATCTCAAGCGTCATAGTTGATTATCAATTCAAATTTACTTTGTGTGACATGTCACAATGATGGAAGTGATGCTAGTTAGTGTTCACGATGCATGAGATGCCATTTATAAAGAATCATATTCATTAGCACCCTTTAGACACATTTGAAATATTTCAAAGTGTCATTTGATTATCAAGACCACTTAATATCACTATATCTAAGCATAATGGAGGAGGAATGCACCCATGGCATGACTATCTATTTTAGTCAGAGTAGGTATGATACATGACTTCAAGGTTGCCAAATTGATCCAAATGTGTATCTTTGAGGTTTGGTAAAGATATTAACCTTGTGATCCATATGCCATCTTTTAAGCCAAAGGACTAGTGCAAAAGAAAGTACAAAAAAGAAACTCTATATGCATCTATCTTTGGTTCATTATTTAAACAGGCTTTCAATGCATATATTCTAAAAACATAAGGGGAGACTTTTCACATTGTTAAAATCTCCCTCGTGTGTTGTGCTTCTTGGATTGATTGAAGTTGACTCATTCCTAGCTCAAGTCTGATAATGAGGTGAAGTAAAGTGTAAGTAGAAGCTCAAGTGATCCTAATGCATGTACATGTTTGCATTCAAGTAAAATGGTGGATTCAAGTCCCAAATCTTAAACTAGCACGACCCCATTCATTTAACAATATCTTAATCAAAGTCCCAAAATCAAACAAATCTCTTTTTCTTAATAAGTAAGAATCGTCTTCACCAATGATTAAAATCATAAATTTATGTCTTTACAAGTATAGATTCTACCCACAAATGTGATGAGAGCACCACACTTAGGTTCACAATTTAGCTCTTTGAAAGAGACATGTGATGGAAAGGGATGCACCTATTGAATTTTGTTAGTTATTAAGTTGGTTGTGACCATAATCTGTATGTGAGTGACCTCCATGAGTTAGACCCAATTTTGACATGCATGAATTGTTCTTGTACGGTTGTGTATTACATTTTGACATTGAAGCTAGTGTTTCTAACTACATTTTTGACATTGAAGCTAGTATTTCTAACTACTAACTCCAAAATACTTTAATTCAATTGTGAATCACAAACGTAATACAAAGGATGTTACATCAATGCAAAATAAGTGCTTGATTTTATTATACAAAGTCTTACTAAAGACATATATTTCAAATTCAAGTTGTGAGTTGCAACCCTATTCCACATAAAGTGCGTAGCTCAACTCAAATATCCTTTACCTTTTCTTTTGGTTTGGAGAATATTTTATCAAAAGGGGTGTTACAAAAGTTGTTCACTTTCCTTAGTGGAGAATATCATGCTTGAAAGCTAACAACATTGATCATAAAAGAAGGGCTTACCAAAAGGTTTATGGGTTAAACTAGGATCTTATTGCCTTCAACTCCCATGAACTTGTTCTCCTTTACTCATTTGAATGTTTGATGATACGATTATTAAGGGTTTTGCTCAACCTTGTTTGTCTTGTACTCGATGGAAAAGTTTTTTTGAAAAAGTGAGGGCTATGATTTAAAAAAAAAAGAAAATCTTGAATCATTTGAAAAGGATTACACAAAGGGATTTTTTCAACCAATGAAGAAAAACATGGTGTAAAAGTTGATTTAAACTCTGATTGAAGATTTTGAAGCTATATGAATATTCCACTTTTACAATTGACAAATATTACAAGGCTAATCTAGCAAGTATAACGTCTCGATAAGGGTTTTTGTTTTTAAATCGTTAAGGAAGTGCTTATCTCCAATGCTTAAAGTCTAAGCTTTTATGCTTGCTTAACTTATGGCTTCAAATGGTGTCCAATTTTTGATTGACATGCAAATGGCCTATTTCACCAAGAATCATAAACAATATATTTTTCAAATATTTTCTAAGTGTATTTTGGAAGTTGGAACTACCAATTATTTCTCATTATGGAACTTTATTCTTTGGTTATTGAAGTTGATAAGAAAAGGTGAACATGGGGTAATAAATTATACGAGGTTTATGACTTGGGAAGAAAAACCCAGAGATAAACAAAGCATGAATGTTTGCTTATTGATAAATATATAGATATCATGAAAAAATATGTGATAGGTGGTTAACCCAAGCTCCTCAAAAGAAGCTTGAAGCCTATCTTATAGCCAGATCTTGCCTTTCAAAGGGACTTTAGTAGGGCCAATATTTCATATTTGCCTATAGTTTTCCATCCATGGGCTTTAACATGTTGCTCTTTTTTTAGGGAGAGAAGCTAGTAAAGCCCAAGGTAGACACAAATTTCCATCTTATCTTCAAGATATGGGCATGATATAGCACCCATTATGCATTATTTCAATTAAACAAACCACATGAATTTGCACCCATAAAATACACCAAATCTTATATCTTGGTAAGATATCTCAATGGGTAACAATCTTTCAAGACATCTTGTCTACCAATTGCCATGACGATAATCCTAGCATTGACCCCATGACAAGGGGAGTTGTGAAGTGAGTTAACCCTACTCTCACCTTGTTACATTTGAAGCAATGGTTTATTGAGGTTGATTTCACCCTAGATTCACCCTTTGAAATATGGTTTACCACCACATAGTGCCCATGCGAAATGGGGAAATTGTGAAGATAACACATGTTAGGATTCTCTCTAGGTGCGTGGTTTGCTACAAGAATCATAACATAATGGGATTCATGCATGTCCTTGATTCCTTTTTATACACTCCAATAGTTTTTATTCCTTGGTCCTCCTACATTCTGATGGCACCTTTCTTGTTGTTCCTTTTTTTGGTTGCTTTTTGGGGGGGGGGGGGGGGATATAAACCTCATCTAGTTTTCAACTAGTCCATCGTGCAACTTCCTTTTGTCAACACCATCTTCATTCTACTAGGATTCTACTCTCCATAAACCCTTAGTTTGATGTAACAATATCACAATTGAAGGTGGTATATTGAACATAGAAGAGCAATATAGGCACAAGATAAGTATCAATTGCTTGTGAGAACAAATGAAATCATTTAGGTCATGCAAGGAAAAAGCCTCTTGTGTGAGGGTGAAGGAGAGCATTCATGTTGTGTAAGGACAAAGTTTGCCATGTAACAATGATGATAAAGTTGTTTTGTTATTTCCTCTTGGGAAATGGGTTGCAAGTAAAAGGTCTAGTTCCCAATCTAAGAGTCCAATGCAAAATATATTTATTAGCATTGCCTGCTAGGGCATATGCTATTACAACAGTATGATGATAAGGTGATTCTCCTTAGAAAACTACCCCTAGTTAATTTGACTCTAGTGGCTTGCTTTTAGACTTGTTGAGTTAGGAATTGATTTAGTTTAGCTTAAGTTCACTCATTTCTTTAAACTTCTAACTTTTCAAAGGAAAATCTTGAGAGCCCTTTCTTTTTGGAATTAGAGTAGTGGTAGGAGCTCTTCATGGAAACAAAAGGGCAATGCTCCAACACATGCTCTTGCACACTTGTTTTTTCCAAGGTAAAATTCCTATTATTCAATAAACTACCTTGTCATAGGTGAAATAGGCCACTTCTTTTTCCCTAGAAGTATTGTGCAAGCCCATGAAAATAAAGTCAAGTTGCACTTGGAGGGGTATCTTTTGTTTCAACTTCGACTTTGATTGAACTCATCAAAGGCAACAAAGTACCTTCCCAAACTGGGTACTTTGGTTACTTCAAGACGTGGTTACCTATGGACCATATTCCTCATCAGTGACCTTACCTTCCATCGAGGGAGTCTAATTAGAAAAAGTTGTGTATTGATCCCTTCCTTTATGATTTTTTTTAGAGAACTAGTGTCTTATTGAATCAAGGATCACTTTTAGTGATAATATGATGAGAAAAGTAGTAAATCTAGGAAAAATGTGGAAATGAGGTGGAGCATTTTCAAATTGGCTCTCAAAAGTGTTTTCATGAGCATTATACAACACTACAAAGTTCCAATGCATATATAACTTAGTTTGCAAGGTAAAATTCTTGGATGCAAATGGAAGTTATTGGTTTGCAATTAGATTGGCCCTTAAGTTTCAGTGTCAAAATTTGAGGAATATAGTTATAAATCAAGGGAAAATAATGTAAATGTTTATGAAAAATCCAATCTGAATGTAGATGAAGACCCTAAAATTTGTGTTCATGAAAAACATTTTTGTACATATGCAAAAATCTTTAACATAGGATTTTGGAGAGATTTTTGAATCAACTTATGTGTGTGTGTGATGTGTTTTTTTTTGGGGGGGGGGGGGGGAGGGGGAGAATATACATTAGTGGTAAAGAAATTAGTGGCTAGAATATCTTAGTGGAAAGTCTTTCCATGTCTAAAGGATTATCAACCAAGATGTTGTGATTGGATGTCTTTTCCATTTTCATAATGAAAAGTTTTGCAAAGTTCAAAGCTTTAAACTTTCTTCAGAATCTCAAGAAAAAGAAAAGAAAAGAAAAATTTAACAAGTGATTCCACATAGAAAACTCTGTTTTTATAAACATCTGCCTAAAGTTAAGGGTGAAGAAGTCATTTCCAAACATGGTACCACACAACACTAGAACAAGGCACAATTTCATGAAAAACGTTTTTGGTAGCATATACAAAGTTCTTTAACTCAAAATTTAGGAGTGCTTTTTTTGAATAAAAATATATATATTTATAGTTTTTAACTTTACATGTGCAATGTGACATTTCTATATTTAAAAAATAGTAAAATTGAAAATTGTATAATTACAATTTGTAAATATATTGTGAAATTCAAGGTTTAGAGACATTCTCTTCAAGAATTGAAAATCTATTTATTTATTTATTTATATATATATATTTTAAAAACAATAAAATTGAAGATTGACTAATTAAAATTTGTAAAAATATTGTGAAATTCAAGGTAGAAAAGCTTATTTAGTTATTTATATATATATGGAAACATACGGTAAGTTGTATGAGAGTATGAAGGGGTTATTTACATGAGTGAGGACTTGGGGCACTGGCCTTTCCTCACACAGACTGCGGCAAGTTCCATAAGCTTTTTAATTTTTGAAAAAAGGTCGATTTATTTTTTCGTGAACACTGACTCGTGACTGGTGAGCCTCTTGAGTGTGAGGCATGGGGGCACGTCAGCAAACAATAGTGATAGGGCAGTCGCCAGTGTGCACTGTTCTCACGTGCGATCACGTACGAGATGAGATGCGGGCCCCCGGGACAAGTACTTTTTGTGTCTCCCAATCCCCCCCATTCTGGGACTTTCGGACCAAAGTTCAAATCCTTTAGTGCTTTTATGTCTGGCGGGAGTCCCTTTCCTTTCGCACGCTCTCCTGGCCTTTGCCTTTTCCTCCTTTCCTTTTGTTTCTTTCCCGTTTTCTGGAGTCTCGTTTACTCTTCCAAAGTTCTGCCCCACCCCCCTCTCCACCTCACTCATTTTATGCATATATATACCACCCCCCTCACTTCCTCACTCGTTTTATGCATATAAATAAATAAATATATTTGTCAAAGACGGCCATCGCGGTTAGCTTCCATCAGTCGGCATAGTTCTTCGGCACAAGCTCGCCTCATCTCTGCCTGGTTGATGTCCTCCATAGCCTCCTACCGAAGCTCCTAGTGGCCTCTTTTTTGTTTTGTGGCCAGAGACGGCCATCGCAGGGAATCAGGGGTATCTCCCACCAGGCGGCACATTTCCTCGGCAAATACTCTCTTCATCTCTGTGTGATTGATGTCCTCCATAGCCTGCTGATGAAGCTCTTAGCGGCATATTTTTGCGACAGCCAGCCATCGCAGGGATAGCTTCCACCAGGCGGCACATTTCTTTCACAAATGCTGGCTACCTTCATATCAACGTGGTTGATGTCCTCGATAGCGTGCTAATGAAGCTCTAAGTGGCATATTTTCGTTAGAGACGGCCATCGCAGGGATAGCTTCCACCAGGTGGCACATTTCGTCTGCAAACGCTGGCAGCTTCATCTCTGTGTGGTTGATGTCTTCGATAGCCTGATAGCGAAGGTCTTAACGGAATATCTTTTTGCCACAGACGGGCATTGCAGGGATAGCTTCCACCAGGCAGGCAGCACATTTCTTTCTCAAATGCTTGCTTCATCTCTGCGTGGTTGATATCCTCCATAGCCTGCTAACGAAGCTCTTGGCAGCATTTCCTCCATCCACATTTTGGAGCCCTTTAACGAAGCCCTCAGCAGCATATTTTTGCAGAGACCGCCATTGCAGGGGTAGCGTCCACCAGGCGGCACATTTCTTCGGCAATGCCTCGTTTGTCTCTGCATGGTTGATGTCCTCCATAATGATAACTTCCACCAGGTGGCACATTTTTTGTGCAAATGCTTGGTTCATCTCTGCGGGGTTGACGTAGTCCATAGCCTGTTAATGAAGCTCTTGGCGGCATATTCCTCCATCCACATTTTGATTGATCACCAAGTGGTAGTTTCCAGGTGATTAATCGTCTGAGGTCTATTTTGTCCAGCTGTAACATTTCCAAGTGTCCAGGTGATCTAGTTATCCAGCCATTACATTTCCGAGCATGGCAAGGATATCCCTAATGAGTACCTGCTGCCGTTCCCCAAAGTTTCCCAGGACATGACCATGGCAAATGCTTCCCGCAGCAGCGACGCTGCCCGGATGTACTTGGAAAGACACCCTGGTCTCAACAAATCTATCCCTGCTATGAATTCTCCTTGTACTGCTGGCCGCTTAAATGGAAATTACACAAAACGGAGTTCCCACAAGGTGGATGATGGTGCAGGTGAGCCTTTTTGTACTACAGTTTCGATTCTCTGTTTTTTCAACACTAAATATGGTTTATCTACTGGCCACCTATAAAAAAATGCGAATTGTATCTCATCATCCAAAGGAAAAGAGAAATGGATGATGCGCTGTCTGCAATGCAATCACTCTGGGCTCCAAACTCAAGGAAATTGATTGGGCTCTAGAGTTGTATGTTGCTGTGTCATCAACCTTGAATATCCTTACACCATTGTCTTGTATGAACAGTGCTGCTTGAATTTTTCTAAAAGAGGCACTCTTAACTCCATCATAGCAACTTTATATGGAGCTTATAAACTGCGGGATTCATTTTGTCCTTGGGTATCTTCATGATTTTCTTTTCTTAGTTCACATGGAACTTTGCATGAGCAGTTAGAGCACAAAGACATTGTATGATCTATTGTGAACAAAGGGCACACTAATAGATATCATTCTTAGATATCTCCCACCCAAATCCAAGATCTCAATCATTATCCTGAATATAAGTTCACCCCTATGGATTATGTCTTGTTGTGAATAGAGGCCACAGTAATACATAGTCCTTAATTGAATTTATTTATTGTATAGATGTCCTTATTATTCTATGATGATATCTCCCACTTAAGTGCAAGCTTCGGTAAGGTTCAGGAATCCTATAGTTAAGAAAATGGAAGTAAGATTATGGCCTTTTCAGAAAAATGATTGGGATGCTTTAACCCACCATATCTCAATCATAGGTGCTGTATGCGGGTCAGCCCTATGCCTACTGGATTATGGCTTGTTATGAGTGCACACTAATAGATATTGCTCTTAGATGATATCTCCCACCCAAATCCAAGATCCCAATTATAACCATGTTGAATGTAAGTTCACCCCTATATTATACCAAATGGATGATGTTTTGTTATGAATAGGGAAGCAATAATACATACTTCTTATTTGAACTTCTTTTATCATTTAGATGTCCTTATTCTAGGATGATAGTTCCCACTTAAATGCAAACTCCAGGAAGGTCTAGGAATCCTATAGTTAAGCAAATGAAAGTACACTTACGGACCATTCAAAAAAAGGATTGGTGTGCTTTAACCCACCATCTCTCATGAGTCAATCATAGGCGTTGAATGTGGATCAGCCCTATACCAAATGGATTATGGCCTATTATGAACAAAGGGTGCAATAACATATATTATTCTTAGATGATATCTCCCACCTAGGCCAAAGATCCCAATCATAGTATCGAAGGTAAGTTCACCCCTATACCAAATGAATGATGTCTTGTTGTGAATAGAGAGCACAATAATACATAGTTATTTGAGCTTATTTATTGTTTATGTTTTCTTATTATTCTAAGATGATATCTCACACAAAATAGGATATTTCAACCGAAGTGTTTCAGCCTTGGTCAAGTGCTTAGTGAAACGTCTAATAGAAATATTGATATACACATAATTAATGTGTATGTATGTGTGGCATATGTATTGCGAAGAAAATTGCTAGGGTTTGTACTAAGGAAACACAGAGTGTACGACCGTGATAGAACACAAAGAGATAGACATAGACATAGAAAGCAAAACTGAAATCCTAAATGTAAAACTCAAAACTCAAACACAAACAGAAGAATGAAGAGAAGAACACGACTTTGAAGTGAATGAATACTGTGAATGAATGTAAGAGTGTACAAATACTCAAGGGTAGAGCAAAGGTAAAGGAGACTAAGGCGACAACTCCAGAAGAGAGAGGGAGCCCAAACGTAGGTAGTTGGAGGGTGTGGAGATTGATGCTTGATTGATGTGAGTCAAATGCAGGCACTAGGAGACGGTGGAGATGTTGGCCATGGTAGGTGGATGCCAAACGTAGCTTGGAAGGTGGCGCCAGAGAGTGTGCGATAGCTTGGAGGAAGGCGCCAAGGCACTGCAAGGGTTGATGGAGAGGTGGTAGTAGTCGCAAAGGTTGGACAGCCACGTGGAGGTAGATTGATGGTTGAAATTTGCACACATGGGTGAGAAATCTGCAAAAAGGGACAAGGTTGAATGGGGCAATTTGTCTATTTATAGATGTTGAAGGGTGTCCCAAAGAATTAAGATTTATTGGGGGACCATTGAAACTTTCTCGGACCACTTTCCTTTTTAGGATTTTTCATTAATTACGTGTGTTTGGGGGCTGTTTAAGAATGCTAATCAGTGAAAAGCGTGTCTTAGCTCAACATGTACCGATCCTCTAATGTCAATAGATAAAGCCTTTTTTAATTTGGGTGTATGCATGCATCCATGTTACCTAGTGACGGCAACCATCACAAGGTAAAGTAGAAGAATCACCTCAATTAGAAAATTACTAGAGTTTTGGGAAAAATGAAAATTATGGTAGCATTACAAAAAATGTAAAAGGCTTTATTCTTGAACAGTAGGACAAATGCTAAAAGATCCTCCATCAATAGAGTATGTTGTGGGTATCCACTCTTAATGTTTGATCATTGATAATCAGTGATCACACATGTAGCTACCTATCATCTCCATATTGTCCATACCCCATTTGAAGTTGATGCCACCTTGCACATTAGCGGTTATCATTAGCTAGTTGTTTCCTTGTTGTTGGAGGACATTGCCATTATTGGAGGATTGTGTGTGGCTGTTGCTTGGCTTATTGCCTACAGATAGGAGCTTTGGTCAGCTTCTTGGTCATTTCCTTACTTGCTACAATTGTGTTTCTACGTTGATATTTGCATTTTTATTGGTTTGATCATCCTTGATATTAGGTTGATCTTAGAGGACTCTGGTTTTGTGTCTTGGGATTCATCATGAGTACGGTGCACTCTTGGAGTTGTTCTTGATGGCTTTACACCACTCTTAGCTCACCTCATCTCCAATCATTGAGACAGAGAGGTTTGTGGACCTTGTCATATCATATTTATTCATATGCATTCATTCTTCATGTGAGCATTCTACAAATTGTGTTTCATTGTTGTTGTCCTTTCTATGTTTCCCTTTGTATCCCTTAGCATTTCTTTACAAGCACATCTTATCTTGGTGTGGTTATGTTGGGTATCCCTCTCATGCCCCTTGGATCTCTACCTATGTCTACTAAGATCTAAGGATATCCATTCCTCGCTTATAGTGTCTTGTCACACACTATTTGGCTCTCTTAGTTGCAAGGATATCCAACCCATACTTTTAGTGTGTATGTACTAGAGACCAAAACTTACATATTAGTGCTTCGTATTTAGATGCTTTAGTGCTCAGCTAAGCTAAACTAAGAATAACATGCAATAGAAGATAAAAGCGAGTGAGTGAATAAATGCAAGAAAAGGAAAGAAAACGTAACATGTAGGTAGCCTAAGGGCACATTAGCTAATGGGTCTCACTCAAATAGTCTAAGGAGCTAAGAGTAGGACAAATAATAGACTAGCTTGAGGATACCGTATCCTAATGTATCTTAAGGAACCTAGAAGGTGCTAACGTAAAGGTAGAGCCACAATCCCACACATCCTTCAATAAATCTCTAGCAAGAGAAATCATGAAAAAGAAGAAAAGCCAAACATATTATATCAACTATTAAGTCCCAAAGACCCCAAGTCTCAAGCATTTGTTGCATGAGGTTCAGGCAAGTCATGAAATTAGATCCATTAAAACAAGTCGTGTCACTAAAGGCATTCTTTACCATTAGCAACTGAAACACCTATCTAAATCCAAGGCGGACGTCCCACTCTGTGCTAGAGTCCGGGTCTGTGAGAAAACCAACCGACTTTCGCCAATTGATTTTCGCTCCCACTGTTGAACAGAACACCTCAAGAGCCAGCCTCACTCTCTCCAACATCAACTTATCGTCCTCTATGTAGAGTGCTGTATTGTCTGTATACTCTGAGTCTAGCAACTCAGTCTTCTTTCTCACTGGAAGTTGAAGGTTGCGTAAACCGCTTACATGGGACCTGAGGAAGTGAGACATTGCCTCTGCAAAGAGTAGGAACAGGTACAGGGCTAGGGGCAAGCCCTATCGGACCGATCTCTCCAGTCGAAACTTCTCTCCACGTCTACCACCTATGAGAACCTTGTTGGTGGCCGATTTGTAAAGAGCGGAGACCCCGCAAATCCAAGCTTGTGGAAAACCCAACCTCGCCATGGTGCCTTCTAGGAAATCTCAGTCCACCTTGTCATAAGCTTTCTCGAAATCCAAGAGAAGTACGACTAGTCTCTGCCCACTGTGCTGAGTCTACTCTGTCGCCTCAAAGAAGGTAAATACATTGTCCAGGATGCTCCTATCCTGGACAAAGCTTGTCTGTGTGTCATGGATGATGTCTGGTAGCACGGGGCATAGTCGCCTACCAATCATCTTTGCCAATGCCTTATAGGCCACTGACAATAAGGTGATCGGTCTCCACTGGGAAAGCTCCAATCAATCTCCCCCTTTGGGGAGAAGATTGATAAGGCGTGCCGAAAGGCTCCGTGGTATCTGTCCTGAAGTGAAAATCTCTTGGAAGGCCATAAGTAGGGGGTCCTTCACCAATTTCAAGTAGGTAGTAAAGAAGGCCTTGGGGAGAGGCCATCCTCTCTCGGGCGTTTTTGCCCATCCTGTGTATGGACAGCCTCTTGTAGTTCCTTCTTTGTGAAGGGGGCTAGGAGGGAGCGTCCCATCTCCTCTGTGACGAGGGACGGAATGTGATCCCAGACCTACAGCCTACATTGCTGTCCTCTAGCTGAGCTGTCTCCTGTTGGAAAAGGCGACTGTAGTAGTCAGTGGCAATCTCCATCACCTCGTCTGGGCTAGAGCGAGTCCTCCCATATTGATCTGAGGTTGCGTATCTGCTCTTCTGAGGTGCGAGGCTGGTGCACCTGTAAAAACTCTCTGCACATCGTATCCCCCTTCCGCGCTTAGCAAGCTACTGAGGTGTGGAAAGAGAACTGTGAGCGCTTGTCCTCTAAGCCCGCAATGGTTGCTCGTACTCGCACCTCTTGTGCGTGGAGGGTGGGATCCCCTGGTGCCTCCTGTAGTAATCTCTGTGTGGGTGCAAGGTCCTCCCGGAGTGCTCTCTCCTCTTCCCAGCTCTGTTGCCTGGCTTGTATGGTTGCCTCTTGGTAGATTTTGCTCGATTCGGCTAGGATCTCTGCAACCTCCTCTATGATCTGATTCCTCCTGTTCCATTTCCTAGTCCAAAGCTACTCTATCTGTCTCGTCACCTCTCTCCTATAGATCGAGTCAGGGATCTGATAGGATCATGTATCTAGGGCAGATGTTGGGGGGTCTAGTGTCGGGAGAATTGGGCAGTGATCTGACAACGTGGTCCAAGCCAACTGCCCGATCTAGCCTCCACGAGATCCTCCCTATTCTCCCACATAAAATTTGTCCAACCGCTCCAGCAGGACTCCACCTAGCCACCTGTATCCCCAAGAGAAGTCCAGCGACCTCTCCCTCTTGTGGAAGGCAGGGTCTCTCCAAGCATCACGTGCACCTACTGCTAGTAGAAATACCTCCCATGCCTCCTGCTCCTCCCCGGCCATGCCTTGGTAGTTTTTGCCTCTGCCCTGTTGGTCCTCCAATGCCTCCATGTTGTTGAAGTCTCCTCCAACGATCTAGGAGTCCACCTCTAGGAGTCCCTCGGCAATCTCCACCCAGAACTTGCTGCGTGCCCTAACCTCCATAGGGGTATAGACATTGAGGACTCCCAAGCACAAGTCCCCAATGTCTAGTCTGATCCATAAAACCCTCCCTACCACTATTGTCCTGTGGTCTCGTATACATGCGGTGAGACTCGAGCTGATAGAGGTGCATGCGTCTCCACTCTTGCCGTGGGCACCTACGGCGTGCTCCCAGTAAGTGCGGGAGTTGCGCGGGAGTACCTTTCTTACCCGCTGGGTCTGGGTGGGCGAGCTTGTGCTCCTGTAGAAGTAGGATGTCGATCCGTCCGGCAAGGGCAGGTTGTAGCTTCTGCCGAACAATCAACTTTCTAGAACCACGTGCCCCACTGTAGTGGAGATTGTTCACACTCCATGATGCAAGGTGTAAGCTCATGGGGAAACTCGTGACTGGCCGAATAGGCATCTATTCGGTGTGGAAGCTGCTGATGAGGAGGAGAAACTATGAGGCATGCAAGTGCGCTTTGCTAGGTCTGGATGGTGAACTTCAAATCCCCCATGGTGGCCTTAGTCGGACCATAGGGATGATAGATGCTCCAAGTGGTACTATCAATGTGACAATCAGCCATGCTGAGAGTTGTGACTCTGTGCACTGGTAGAAACGGGCCGCCTGTGCCAGGGGCCACTCCATCACATCTCGCGGAGCTTTCCACTGTGGAGGGGCTCAAAAATGATGCTCAAGTGCGGGACCTCAGCACCAGCCCACTAGTTAATGTCCATCATGCAGCCACGCCATTGTTGTGCAAATAGTGCTAGTCCTTCATCTCCCATCCACTGGGAGATGTGGTTGTCCACTTGACTCTTCAACTCCTCTATCTGTGTTGTCGTCCAAAACCTTGAGTGGGAGGACTGAAAGAAGGCGGCGTAGTTTGGTCCATCCGGTGGTGTTGGTAGATGGACCTTGCTCCTCCTTGACTTGCAGACCACGAAGATCCCCACCTCTAGAGGTAGTGGGAACTCTTTGTGCTTTGCAACTCTCAGGTAGGACCATGGGTCACTGTGGAAGAACTCCTGTGGCAACAGTTGTACCTGTCTCGGGAAAGTGTGATGGGCGACAGGGGCAGATGAGTTGGTGGCTGTGTGGGAGAGGGAGAAATGTTGGTGTAAGGAGGATGTAGGCGTGTGTGGCTCATCACCTCTTGTGGGAGGAGGGGGGGTGGTTCTGGGGGGGATCACCAGAAACGGGGGCGGATCAGGAGGGGTGCTCAACAGGGGAGGTGGTGGGGGGGAGATCGAGGGATGGTGGGATGGCCAGAGGTGCATGGCGGGTGGGGGGAGGGACTGGTGGCCCTGGAAGGGGGGGGGGGGGCGTGGGCTCGGGTTAGTGGGGGGGGCATGGGAGGTGGGGGGGTGGGTGTGGGCTCTCCAGTGCGGTAGTTTGTGGCGCGTGTGGTGGACATGGGGGGTTGCGGCCCTGCTGGGTGGGGCAGGCAGAGGGTTGCGGAGTGCTCTGCCGAGGGGGCGTCGCTCGCCCTCTTGCTCCTTGCTAATCAGGCTGTGTCTGCGGAGCTGGATGCGCCCCCCTTGTCGTCTCCCTCTCTCTCGTCTTTGGACCCTTGTGAAGCCGTCAACATCCACCTGTGGGCCTGTCGACGGAGTCGCCTTGGCTTCGAAGCGCGTACAGTCTGCTGCTGCCTGGCCCAAAGTCATGGAAGTGCAAGCATTGCCCTGGTTGCCCGGTCACAATGACCTGTTGCCTAAAGGAGTGACCTCCAGCCTCCATCTCTGGGAACTTGGGTATACTTTGTCTTTCACGGCCACCCGTACCTTGGGGACTCCTGTAGCTGTCACGGCATCTGCGAAGGAGGCAGGGAGAACTGTGCCGAAGAGCCGACCAAAGTCCTCCACTAATTGGCGGTACTCTACCGCCAGTCCGGGAAAAAGTAAAGTGATTGGGTGTCTGAGAAAATTGTTGTGGAGCTCAGATGACTCCACTGTGGAGTCGCTATACTAGGGGACCATGTGAATGACCCCCTTCGTGGAGGCATAGGGCGAGCTGTCCACTAACTCTCGAGTTGCGTCCGCGGAGGTGAGATGAACCATGAAGGTCCCACGGCCCATGAGGACTGCCTCCACGATCTGCGTTGTGCCAATGCACAGTGTGGAGTGGAGCCAATCCCAAAGCTGGGCCCTGGCTAGAGAGTGTCCTACTACGTGACCGAAAATCGCTGTTTCTTTAAGCTTCAGCTCAGTGGTGCGGACAGCCAAGAGTTGTTCCTCAGAGAGGACAATGTGCAAGGAGTTTGATTGGGGGACACTCATAGAATGCACCGGCGTCTGACCAGAGGTTTCCATTGCGCTTCCCTATTGAGAACCTACCAAACACACTGCTGTATTGTCGGAGGGGGGAAGTTGCTGCAAATGGAGGGAGCAACCGGGGGAGGGGGCGAGGGCGATGGCAATGGCGAGGGGGGGGGGGTGGATTCTGTTTTTTGATGCCGGTAGAGGTGCCAGGTGCTGCGGATGATGGCGTGGGAGGCATGTAGGTAGGTGGCCGCAAGGTGGAAGAGACGGGAGAGAACGTGAGAGGGGTATCAAGCCCGGGGGGGGGGGGAACAAGCGTGTGGCCAGTACTAGGGCGTGGAGGTGATTAGAGTGAGGGGGAGGTGCCAGAGCGGGGGGGATGTACCATGCGGAGGGGGGGGGGGGTGCAGGCACAACGTGATGGCGGAGGTCATAGGGCGGGGGGGGGGGGGGGGCAGCGTGATGGCGATGGTGAGGAGGGGGGAAGCGTAATGTGGTGGCAAGGAGGGGAGGCGCAACGTTGACGACGAGCAGGGGGTAGCGCGATAGTGAGGAGGCGGTGCAGTTCGATAGGGCACAGGGGCAAGGGCAGCGACGCATTGGTAGGGAGCAATACTGCTTGCAGATTAGCTTGGAATTACAAGATAGTTGCTACTGCACACATCGACTTGCACATTCGATAGGTGCTAGGTTTGTAGTGTAGTTAAGGACTAACATTGGAGGTATGCATTGGTTGTGACTGGCTTGGAGACTAGGTTTGTTGGTCGCTCCATGGTGGCTCTATGCTCTCTTGAATAAGCCTTATTTTTTTTGACCAACATGGAGGCTTTCCTTCTCAAGGTTGAGATTCAAGCATCTCTTGATGCTACCATGATGATTGTTTCTCTCACACGTCTTTCATATGAAAAGCTTCTACATTGACTTTGCTATTAGGTTCTTGGCACCATAGCTGAAATCAGCTCCTCCTTTTGTTGAGAAAAAACCCTTTACCCTTCACCGGCAGTTTGCATTTTTACGTTTTTGTGTTTTGCGTTTAGGGTTCGCAGCCCCAAAAAGGGGCACCATCCTGTCAGAGTGCAGCGGTGCGGAAGCGTAGGACTGAGAGAGAGAGAACGCAGAGAGAGAAGGGAGAGAAAGAGACAGTGTACACTGAAGATCTGCTGTATAAAGAATGCTGAATACAAAGATATACACGGGCGCAGTGCGCTGGACTGCGTGTCTCCACCTCGACGATGCGACCTGCTGTCCACCTCGAAGTCTGCTGCAGTCTGCACTGTCTGCTGTCTGAAATCTGCGAACAGAGACAGAGATCTGCACGGCACCGGTCTGTAATCTGCGACAGAGAATGATCGCCAGACTGCTGAAAACGTCAGCAATAAATAGGCGAAAATCTGCCTAGAATGGGGCGCCAAAATAGGGCGCAGCCTGATAAAAAACAGCTGCAGGCAGTCGGACTGCCACGTGGCAGTCCGACTGCACAGTCCGATTGTGCAGCTGGACTGTGCAGCTGCTGCCTGCCTGAAAACAGGCTATGATCTCTGACACCCCCTCTTAGAGCCTGGACAGGGCAGAAGCCTGAGGGATCTGGAATGTTGCCGAAGTAGAGCCTGAGGAAGCGCCTTCGTAAACAAATCCGCAAGATTATCCTCCGTCTTGCAATACTCCACAGTGATGGTCTCATCCAAAAGCTTTTCTCGGATGAAGTGGTACTGGATCTCAATGTGCTTTGTCCGGGCATGAAAAACAGGATTCCTCGCCAAGGCAATGCAACTCTCATTGTCACATCGCAGCAATGTAGGACGAGTCTGGGGGCACCCAAGCTCCTCCAACAGTCTCCGAAGCCACACAACCTCGCATGTGGTGGAAGACGCGGCCCGATACTCCGCCTCAGTAGACGAAAGGGCTACCGTGGGCTGCTTCTTGCTACTCCAAGAAATAACACCTGCACCCAAAGTAAAGCAGTAACCTGTTGTAGACCGCCTGTGGTCCACGTCACCGGTCCAATCCGAGTCGCTCCAACCTGCAAGTACAAGATCTGACCCATCTGTCCCTGTGGGGTAATGAATCCCCAAATCAGACGTCCCCCTCAGATACCGAAGTATCCTCTGAGCAGCCTGTCAATGCACCGTCTTAGGTTCACTCATGAACCCTGCCAAGAGCCCAACAGCAAAACATAGATCAACCCTGGTGTTGAGAAGCCAAATCAAAGACCCTATCAACTGTCGATAGCGGGAAGCATCCGCCAAAGGAGAAGCTGAGTGGGAAGTGGCCTTTCAGTTCGGATCCATAGGAGTAGAGAGGGCCCGACAATCTTCCATCTCAAAAGACACCAAGAGCTCCTGTACATATCTCTGTTGGGAGAGAAAGATCCCCCTCTGAGACTGAAAAATCTCATGTCCTAAAAAGAAATGGAGTAGCCCCAAATCCGTCATCTCAAACGTCTAATGTAAAGCTGATGTTGTCTCCTGGACCTGCTGTGCATCATCACCTGTGACAATCAAATCATCAACATATAATACAAACAGCACACAACCATCCTCGGAAGTGTGAACATACAGCTGCGGATCGGCCTTGGACCGCCGATATTCCAACTGAGTTTGGAGGAACGAATCAATCTTCTCGTTCCAAGCTCGCGGGGCCTGCTTGAGACCATACAGGGCCTTCTTCAACCTGTAGACTTTCCCATCGGAAGAACCAAAGCCAGGAGGCTGCTCAACGTAGATCTCCTCCTTCAAATCACCATTCAGGAAGGCCGACTTCACATCCAGCTGATAAACAGGCCATCTCCTATGGCCAGCCAAAGCAAGAACAGCTCTAATGGTTGCCATACGAGCAGTAGGGGCAAAGGTGTCATGATAGTCAATCCCTGGGCGCTAGGCAAAACCCTTAGCAACAAGGCGAGCCTTGTGCTTATCCAAAGTACCATCACTGAGATATTTGGTCTTGAAGACCCACTTGACTCCAATCACCTTCTTCTTCGGGGGGCGTGGCACAAGTGACCAAGTGCCATTCCTCTCAATAGCCTCCAACTCAGCTTCCATAGCTTTCTTCCATGGGGCGGACTGTAAAGCCTCCTTCACGGAGGTGGGCTCTCGATCCTGCATAACTCGGGACATCAAACAATAATTGGAGCACACAAGCTCCGAAGAATGCGCCTAGTGCCTCCGTGACCGCCGCGGACCATCCTGCGGTCCCCACTCCTCAGGAACCCCCTCGATCCCTGAATCACGGAGTGTGTCACGGGCCCAGCGAGGAGGAGGCCGAACCTCCCCTCGTCGTTCTCCATCAGTAGAAGACTTTGGAATGTCCACCGGTGGTAACTCCTCAGAAGGATCCGGTGGAACAGTAGACTCTGTGTCAGAAATAGAATCATAATCAAATGGCACAGGCTCCAGTGGAACTGTAGAAGGAGCCAAACTCTCCCCTGGATCTCCAAGAACGGGATGCTCCTCACCCGTTGAAGAAGCCGGAACCTCCACAAACCGCACATCACGGCTAGTATATACATCCCGCTTGACGGGATCATAGAGTCGGTAGCCTTGGGATTGGGAGCTGTAGCCAACAAATACCTGTTTGCGGGAAGCCGCTTCGAATTTGTCACGGTGAGCTTTGGGAATGTGAACATAGGCATCACACCCAAAGACCCGAAAGTAAGAAACATCTGGCTTCGTTCCAAAATATGCCTCAAATGGAGTCATCCCTTCCACGGCCGAAGTAGGAGATCGGTTAAGGATGTGGACTGCAGTAGCCACAGCCTCGGCCCACAGAACCTGGGGGGGTCTGTCGGTGCTCCATCATGGTGCGCGCCATCTCGATCACACTGCGGTTCTTCCATTCGAGAATACCATTTTCTTGTGGAGTATTCGTATTGGCAAACTCCTGGTGAATTCCTCTATCTGCACAAAACCGAGCAAATTCATTAGAGACAAATTCACCTCCCTTGTCGGATCGCAAGGTCTTCAACTTCCGGCCTGATCGGTTCTCCTCAAAGAGAAGCCAATCCTTGAAGTGCGAGAAAGCTTCTGATTTTAGTGCCAAAAAGTAGGCCCATGTCATCCTGCTATAGTCATCCACGATCAGCATGAAGTACGAGCTCCCACGCAGGGACTCATTCCTCATAGGGCCACATAGATCCGTAGATACTAACTCCATCGGTGAGGTAGACCGCCGCGAAGCGGTGTGGGGAATGGCATCCCTATGCTGCTTTCCCTTTATGCAGGAGACACATGGCTGCTGGCTCACCACTATATCCGGCAACCCTCGAACAAGCTGTCCCCGTGACGCCTTCTGAAGATAGTCATAGTTCAGGTGACCAAACCTAGCATGCCATAATTCAGACTGTGACTGTGAGGTAAGAAGAAAAGTAGAGAGGGCAGTGGAAGACTTCAGTTTGTAAATGCCGTTCTCCTCATATCCAGATGATAGAACCTTCCTCGATACACGATCAAGGACTCGCACTGTAGAATTGTCAAACTCCACCAGAAGACCAAGGGAACAAATCTTATGGACTGAAAGGAGATGGTACCCCAATCCTGGTACATGCAAAACCTCTGAAGTATGGGTGCCACCTCGTCCATCCGGAATAAGCTGCATCTTACCCCGACCTGCAATAGAAACTGAAGAGCTGTCTCCAATGAGAACCTGCCCACGCGAAGGTCGCAGCTGGGCAACACCATCCGATGAAGGAGTCATGTGCCGTGAGACACCACTATCAATAATCCACTCTCGAGATTGGGAAGCCGCCATCGCAGGATCAGAAGCATTCGGTGAAGCGTCCTCAATGACAACTAAATGTAGAAATGCAGCTGATGAGGGTGCAGTCACCGCTCCAGAATCCTTGGTGTCCTTCTTCTTGGTGTCCTTCGAGTCTTTGTCAGGGCAATCCTTCTTCCATTGGCCAGTCTTTCCACAAATATGGCATGTGGAGTCTTTGTCCTTGTCCTTGTCCTTGTCCTTCTTGGACTTGTTATCCCCCTTCTTCTTTTGGTCCTTCCCCTTTTTCTGAGAGGCTTGACCTGTCAACGCCTCCGTCTTGGAAGCATTCTGTCCCTTTAACTGTTCCTCTTGGTCCAAGACCATAGGAACTAACTCCTCCCACCGAAGAGTAGACTCGCGCCCTGAAGCAATAAGGGTAGAGTAAAATGTACCGAATCGTGGCGGCAACTGGGACAAGAGTGTAATCGCCATGTCTTCGGAGGAGATCGGCTTCCCCGCATTCTGAACCTGCATCTGTAGCTGCCTTAGCTTGTTAATGTGTTCCCTTAGCGAAGAAGACTTATTGACGGACAAAGTCCGCATCTATACCTCCAAAGAAACCCTCTTCATCAGGGTCATCCGATTGTACATTTGATCAAGCTCCAGCCATATCTCACGAGCCACCGTCAAGTGCTCGATGTGAGCGATCACGGCTGTAGTGCATGATAGAAAGAGAAAGGATCGAATCCTGGCATTCAGTTTGTCCCAATGAGACTGGGCCCTGGCCAACTCCGCACGAGCATCGGAAGAGAGTTTGGACTCATCTCTTACCGAGGGCCGGTCAATATCTTCCTGTACCAACTCCGCCAAATCATAGGACTCCAGAATGGCCAACATCATAACGCGCGAAATGCGGTAGTTGTCGCCATCGAGCTTCTGATCTGTAGGAAGAGCCGGTAGGACAGGCACCTTCCGGTCCATAATCGCCTGGAACTCCAAGTCCATCTCTGTAGACATCTTCACCTGCAATGCCTTCTCAAACGCAAAAGCAGCCCCCTCTGACTGAGTAGACTCAGCCTGCTAAGGCTCTTCAGCGTCCCGAAGCTCCTTCACCCGCCGGAGGCGATGAAAAAGCAAAACCTGCACTTTTAGGTTGAAAACTCAAACTTTCTCCGCGACAAACAGCAGTAAACAGCAGCAAATCCACCACCTGTACTCCTTTCCTGTGCGCCCACACTCGTTTCAGCCTTGTTCCAAGGCGCAGCCCTCCTGTCTGCCCTTAAACGCAAAAAACGCAAATTTGTGTCGCGATGGAAACTCCTCTTCAGGTTGATTCTGCACTCAGTCAGCCCTCAAACACTGCTCTGATACCATGTTAGAGTGCAGCGGTGCGGAAGCGTAGGACTGAGAGAGAGAGAACGCAGAGAGAGAAGGGAGAGAAAGAGACAGTGTACACTGAAGATCTGCTGTATAAAGAATGCTGAATACAAAGATATACACGGGCGCAGTGCGCTGGACTGCGTGTCTCCACCTCGACGATGCGACTTGCTGTCCACCTCGAAGTCTGCTGCAGTCTGCACTGTCTGCTGTCTGAAATCTGCGAACAGAGACAGAGATCTGCACGGCACCGGTCTGTAATCTGCGACAGAGAATGATCGCCAGACTGCTGAAAACGTCAGCAATAAATAGGCAAAAATCTGCCTAGAATGGGGTGCCAAAATAGGGCGCAGCCTGATAAAAAACAGCTGCAGGAAGTCGGACTGCCACGTGGCAGTCCGACTGCACAGTCCGACTGTGCAGCTGGACTGTGCAGCTGCTGCCTGCCTGAAAACAGGCTATGATCTCTGACACATCCTAGACTGACTATGCCTATTTATAGGCCACTCTCTCATTCATTCCTCACGGTTGATTTATTCAGTCCGTCACCTCTTCTCTCCAGCCTCTCCACTATCCTCACACCCTTTCAGGAGGACATTGTGGTTCGTGGTTCGTGGTTGTTTTCATCATCTTCCTTGTGCTACGGCACCCTTGTTCCCTTGTATCACATTCACTCCTTGATTTAGATCTTCATCATTTCATTCATCAGAGTTTTTTCTCTCTTCTCTTCTCTTCTCCATGTTTGCTGAGTTCACTCCGTGTTCCTCCCCGCAAACCCTACTATCTTGCTGGTACGTCATCTTTTGACATGGTATCAGAGTTGGATCTGCTCACCTAGCAACGAAGATCCTCCACTCTAGTGAAGGCAAAGATCGGTGGCGGGCTTGGCATCCACTTCTTTTCTTCTTTCATTGCATCAAAATCTCGTTTTTGCAGATTTCAGGTGTTTTAGCTTGCCGCCCACACCCGTTCACGGAGGACATCTCAGCTGAAGTTGTCCATTGCTGTCTCCATTAGTTGGCGCCTGATTTCTAGCCCTCTTCACGCGATTTGGAGCTGATTTGAGTCAGGCACATGCTGTTCATGTGCAGACCCGTTGCCGTACAGCCTGCCATGTCATGATAGTTCTGTTGCTTGCGTTTTTAGTCTTTTTCTCTCTTGTAGGCTGTGTTGCTTGCGTTTTTAGTCTTTCTCTCTCCTCGCTTGCGTTTTTCTACTGGTTGCAACCTCTTACTGCTGGTCACATCCTCCTTTCACTGGCAGCTCACTTCCAGCCCTTCCACTACCCTCCCACCCCTTGAGGCGGACATTGCGGTTTGTGCTTCACATTGCCCTCACACCCCTTGAGGCGGACATTGCAGTTCGTGGTTCATGGTGGCTGACTTCTTCCTTCTTTAGCAAGGCACATTGGTATCCATGGCTTCTTTACCAACGGATGACCAGACTACCGGGTGCTCCTATTGTGGCATCACCGAACACACTATCGATGCTTGTTGACTTGGACCTTTGCTTCCCACCTCCTCGGAGTATATGCGTCTTCCACCAGGCACTCCTTGTGCCACCTGTCCTTTTTGGGCCACATAAAACATTCAGCATCGGCTATCAGAGTACTATGCTCAAGGCAATAAGACGCATCCGATGCGCACTAAGTTCTTTCGAGCACATGGAGGATCGATTGGCGCTGCGACCTCCTAGAGATCGTTGCAATTCTAGCGGCAGTCTTCTCCCACTTATTTTCAAGTACAGTGGCTTCCACGACCTACGGATTTGCAGTCCGCTCTATCGATAGATAATGATTATTTGATACCGTCTCCTAGTCAATTCGCTCCTTCGAGAGACAGTGGTTGCTCGACTTCTTCCTCTTCTTCGGCTACCCAGTCTGCTCCACTGCGAGATAGTGATTGTTGCCCACCTCTTGCTCATTCTGAGCCCCACCCTTTCCCACCCTCGACTACTCAGGTTCGAGAGGCTACCTTTGGGAGCTCTTCGGCACCCCATATATCTTCTTTAGCACGATCGGCGGCACTTCCTTCGTCATCATACATTTCGGAGTCTGTGATCCATGAGTTTTTAGATTCCCTATCTACTTTAGAGGGAGATTCAAAGAGGGATGTTATTTCTTTGCCCTCAGAGGGGACATCTACTTCTTTTTCAACTTCAGCGGGGGCCCCTTCACCTCCCACCTTAGAGGGGGAACCTACTCCACATAAAGTTCTTCACCCATCCTCTACTTTCTTGGGGTGGCTGTCTTCGACCAGTCATCTCTTCTACTGATACCTAGGATCTTTAGGTATCACCTAGATCGGGACCTTGGAGGTTCAGCCGCAACTTGGTGACGAGGCCTTCGTATTCCTTCCAGTATGGATGCATGGAGCTAGTGGCTTCTCTCCCGAGGTTGAGTTTCCGGTTCTCTAGTTCACTCTGTCTATTGTTCTTTATTGCAGGTTTCCTTTCCGGTGGAAATCTTGGATCTTCGGGATCCTCTACATCTTCTTTCTCCTCTTCTTCTTGCCTTCGTCCCTTGGTCACTTGGTTAGCATAGAGCCACCTCCCGAGATCGAGTATGGGCATATCCTTATGGTTCTTGGTACCATGCAAAGTCCGACATTCCTCCGATGCATTGCATGTTTTCACAATCTTTGTACTAGGGCATTTGGGCAAGTGAACAATTTCCCCATGAGGGACACTGTCGAAGTGGCACCTCTTGCATGAGCATTCTTCAGCATGTAGCATTGCATCTCCACCTCACTCTTCTCTTGTTTCTCTTTTTGGGCTTGAGAGGGGGTGTTGAGAAACCCTTCACTTGCAGTTTGCGTTTTTGCGTTTAGGGTTTGCAGTTCCAAAAAGGGGCGCCATTCTAGATTGACTATGCCTATTTATAGACCACTCTCTTATTCATTCCTCACGGTTGATTTATTCAGTCCGTCACCTCTTCTCTCCAGCCTCTCCACTACCTTCACACCCCTTCAGGAGGACATTGCGGTTCGTGGTTCGTGGCTGTTTGCATCATCTTTCTTGTGCTACGGCACCCTTCTTCCCTTGTATCACATTCACTCCTTGATTAAGATCTTCATCATTCCATTCATTAGAGTTTCTTCTCTCTTCTCTTTTCTCCATGTTTGCAGAGTTCACTCCGTGTTCCTCCCCGCAAACCCTACTATCTCGCTGGTACGTCATCTTTTGATACCTTTGCCATTGACATCTTATGAACATATGCTAGGGCTTGTGCAGAGAAAACATAGAATCTAGGGACATGACTAAAACACAATAACTTAGACAAAATGTAATAATGTAAATAAAGAAAAATGATAACTCTAAAGTAAAATGAATGAATGGTGTAAATGATTGAATGTGTGTAGAAGATGCTCAAGGGCAAAGTTGTCCAACAATTGATGGCTCTCGTGGGAGTAGTTTGAGGGAGATGTTGGAGTGTGTCATCCATTGGAAATGGAACTTGAGGGTTG
The DNA here is from genome assembly GCF_053477565.2 of Lygodium microphyllum. NCBI lineage: Eukaryota > Viridiplantae > Streptophyta > Polypodiopsida > Schizaeales > Lygodiaceae > Lygodium > Lygodium microphyllum. The sequence continues at coordinate 75,286,577 of NC_141139.1, forward strand.
CAACCACTAGTTGGAGTGTGTGATGAGTTGATGGAAACGTCTAAGAGCAAGGTGGTAGTAGTAGGAGCAGATCTAAATCAACATTCAGTTGTAGTAGCATTAAGATTTTTCAGGCAATAGTTGGGAAGAGCAGTTCAGGTGTTGAAATTGTCATGGAGCTTGTTCAAATCATGCAGAAGGTTCAGCATGTGAAGATATGCTAGGGTTTGCATTGAGGAAACATAGCATGTAAGACCAAGACTGAAACACAAAGACTTAAACTGAGAGAGCAAAACTCAAACCCTAAACGCAAAATGTAAAAACTCAAAAACTCAAATATAGAAACAAACATAGAGAGAAGAAACTTTGAAGTGAATGAATGTTGTAAATGAATGTAAAAGTATACAAAATGCCCAAGGGCAGAGCAATGCAGTGTTTGAGAATGATGTCCACCGGAGATGAATCCCGAGTGCAGTAACCACCAATTAGAGATGAGAGAGTGTTGAGGCAGAGAACTATCTAGTGACAAGAGAGGTGTTTGTTGATGTAAATGGCCCAATTGGACAACAAAAACGGAGATATTGCAGCAGTCTCCCGGTGGGAGAGATGGCAGCAGCTTCTCGCTTGGCATCAAATGTTGAAAACGTAGGTTGATTAGGTGCCATGATGATGCAGCAGATGGAGATCTCTAAACAGTAGGACTATGGTTGAAAACAAGTCACCGTTAAGTGCTCGATTGTGACGAGTGGTCCTTTGCGGAAACCTTGTCATGAGGCAACTCACAGATATGGACGAGACTCCCATCCGATGTCTCTATGGAGATGATGTGGCCATTGTAGACCAGTTAGACAAGCCCTCTGGAGTCGAGAACGTTGTGGATTGAGATAGCTAATCGGTGGTAGTGTGAGTCTGAGCTTTAAATTGTCCCTTGCTATCACCTTGCCTCCCCTGTTGGGGGTTGCCCGACTGAGGGGCTAGAATCTGAGACTTAGGTTTTGGTGTTGTGTCTCTTGTCTTTGATCGACACTCCTCGCCAAAATGACCAGTCTTTTGACAATCATAGTTGCCTCCGTACGTGGTACAAAACGGTTTGTACGGTACGATCCATACGGTACGATTTCGTACGAAAAACTGGCCTATTTCGGCCACTTGGCTTGCGCGTGCTCTTTCTGCATATTTTCTTGAGGCCTTGCGTCTCGCGTTTCCTGTGCCCCTGCGTCTCGTGTTTCTTGTGCTTTTCCTACATGCTGCATTATGCACTTTGCACTTTTTGGGGGGGTGGGAAGCCTTGGATACCTCACCCCACCCCCCTTTTTCAAATTCCAGCCATCATCCATGCAAAACTTAATGCTCCTCTTTGGATTCCTTCCAGGCTCCAGCTTGCAGCCCAATCTTTAGAGTCTAGACTTTGGATTCCTTCTCTCTTTAGACTTTGACTGTTTGAACTTTGAACTTTGGCCCTTCTCTCATCTACAAAAGGTGCTCCTCTCCTCCATGCTTCCACACCAATTGAGCAAGCACTTACAAGTTACCATTCTCATCTTCCTCTTTCCTGCGGGTTGCACCCTATTGAAGCATTTGCCATTCTCAAAGAGTCAAATCTCATATCCCATCCCCTCTATCTCGTACCCTATCAAAGCATTTGCCATTCTCATCTCCCATTCCCTCTCTCTCACTCTTGCTCTTTCAGCTTTACCCCACAACTTTATCCCAATCCTCGAGTCTCTCGAGTCTCCCTTTCAACTTTCTAGACTCAAGTTTCAACTTTCAAGAGTTGAGAGTCGAGACTCAAGCATCTCTCTCTCTCTCTCTCTCTCTCTCTCTCTCTCTCTCGGGCCTCTTTATTCGTCATCGGCACCATGACTCGTGAGAAGCACGAGGCCTTCAATTTGCATGCGATCCATGTGGATAGGGACACAAAGAAGTCCAACTCCCACCATTGGAGATGCAAGTATTGCGGGAAGCACTATACAAGTGGTGCAACTCGGCTTCTCCAACATCTTTCCAAGACGGGGGGGCAAGTTGCTCCATGCAAGGAAATCCCTCCAAACATTGTGGAGGAGATTCTTGCCAAGATGAGAGGGGGATCCACAAGAGGAGGAGGAAGTGGCTTATCGGCACCAACTCCTAAGCCTACTAACGAGGAAGCATCCAACGTGGACGTATCTTCAACCGATGCGGGAGAGGCCTCTACCATTGGTGGTGGGGGCTCCAGATCCACATCTGGCTCCGGTAAAAGACAAAGATTGGAGACTCATGCGGTGCCAGAGAGACAATCGTCTCTCTCTCAAGCACCCGGTCATGTGTGTGGATCGGTTGCCTTTCTTAGAGAAAGGCAATGACTTGCGGACATTGAAATTGCACGCATGTGGATTGAGTGTAATCTTGCATTCAATGTCCTAAAGCAAGAGCAATGGAAGAAGATGGTAAAAGCCATTGCCAATGTGGGTCCATGTGAAGGATGGACCGGTGTCACATACAACGACATGAGGACGAGAAAGATTTATGAAGAGAAGGAGAGGATTGATAGAGCCCTTGATTCTATTTGGGCTGCATGGATAAAATATGGTTGCTTCATTCTCACCGACGGATGGAGTGATCGTAAGAAACAGGGCATCATCAACATACTCGTCTCATGTCCACTCGGCACTTACTTTTTGCAGCCGTAGATACCGGCAAGAGGGGGAGAAAAACGATAGGCGCATTCATCTACCGCCACATTCGACAAGCTATCATTGAGGTATACATTGCAATTTGCGTTTTAAATTTGTTTCACTTTCTTTCATAATGATAAATCATAATATCATCATTCATGATTCATAATTGAAATTTCATTTATACATAACTTGCAATTTGTAAATTGTGGTTGTAGGTGGGCCTCTCAAATGTAGTGCAAGTTGTTACCGACAATGCATCGAATTGTCGGCACATGGGCCGTTTGCTTGAGGTCGTGTTCCCTATCATTGTGTGGACTCCATATGCAAGTCATTGTTTGGATTTGCTCATGGAGGACATTGGGAAGCTCAAGTGGGTGAAAAGGGTGGTCCGCAAAGCTACATCAATTGTCACATTTTTCACAGTAAAGGTAAAGGTGCTTGCAATGTATCGTGAGCATAGCACACTTGAGTTGAAGAAGCCTTCTTCAATTTGCTTTGCTTACATGTGGTTATTGCTGGAGCACCTTTATGAGGTGCGGTCCGTCTTGCGCCACAAAGTGGTGTCCACTCTATGGAATGAGTGGGATGAGCATGAGACAGAGGAGGCCAAAGCCATGCAGCGCTTGTGCCTTAATGAGCAGTTTTGGCAAAAAGTCTGTGCCATTGTCGTTGTCGTGACTCCCTTTTATAGGGTGTTACGTATGAGTGATTGCAAGGGGTCCGCCATGGGCCTTTTCGTTCACTTCTTTAGAGCGGCATTGGCGGAGACACGTGCTTGTACAGTGATCACAGAGACAACGTGCACATGTTTTAGAGATAGCAGAGAGGAGATGGGTGTGGATGCATAAGCCCATCCATGGTTTTGCCCCATTGGTACATCCAATCTACAAGTCACCGGTGGTCATGGCTGATAGAGAGTTCCGTTTAGACCAGCTTGCTTATTTGACTCATGGGGTCTTTGTTGATGACCACAATGCAGTGATAGAGGAGCTAGGATGCTATGTAAATCAGAGAGGGCATGTGGCCTTTGCTTCTCCCACTTGTTGGAGGAGAGAGTCAATTATGAAGCCTTTATTTTGGTGGCAAAACTTTGGATACGCACTGGACACCCTTCAGCCCTTAGCCATGAGGGTCCTTGCTCAGGAATGCTCTTCAGTTGCATGTGAGAGAAACTGGAGTGTCTATTCTCTCATTCACACAAAGATTTACAATCGGCTTAGCACACGATCGTTAGAGTGGCTAGTTTATTGCCGCACTAACTTACACATGATGAGGGCCATGATGAGCATGGGTAGTCCAAAGCAGGTAAAGTTTAAACACTTAACCATAACATTTAAAATTTGTTGTTTTAACTTTTAAACTTTGAACTTTGAAGTTTAAACTTTATACTTTTATAATTTATACTTTAGCATTTAGTATTTACAATGAATCATGATCACTCTTACGTGCATCACTGCATTGATGATTGTGTAGGTGAATGTTGATACATTCAAGTTGACGGGCGACACTCTTTCGAGTGTACATAAGGAGGTGGACGAGGAGGAGAAGATGATTTTTGTAGAGCTCTATAGAGAGCTTATAGCAGCAGATACTCGTGACATTCGCAGTCAGCGTGCTCATGGGCGAGGAGTTCAAGAAGCAGGGGCATGGTCATTCGACGCCCTCCATCATCGAGGAGGGTTGGTTCGAGTGGCTTGCAGACATATGTAAGGCGGGGCTCTAGTAGCTCACATCCTGTGCCTCATGATGACATTCCCCCCTTGCGTATACAGCCACCACCTAGGGAGCCATCATTTGATGATGATGGTAACCTCATTTGTGAGGATGAGTATGAGTCTGTCTCATCATCAGATGTCGAGGAGTCATCTTCAGAATCTCTTGATGAGCACTCAGATGGTTCTGATGATGATGATGATGATGATGATGATAGTGATGCCTCATGATTCATCATAGATTCATCATTCATATGACATGTCACATAGGTCTCTTTTTTTTTTTGTATCAGATATACTAGACTGTAGTTATATCGCATGTTTTGCGTAGCCCATACGACGGCGATGGTCACCCTCATGTTTTAATCTTATTCTGTAATGAAATGGTTATTTCCACTTTAAACATGTATTTTATGATCTATCATTTAATGATTTATGGTTTTTGTTATTTAGAAAATCATTTTAATTTTTTTTCTTACTAATATCGTACCGTACCTTATAAAATCATAAGATACCAATTAGTACCGTATTTTATCGTACAGTACCGTATCGTATCTTTCATACCTGATAACTATGTTGACAATACCTATCCTTTTTAGGTACATTTTGCCACCCTAGTCTGAGTTGTGATTGGGAGTTTCCTTGTGATTCCTCGGATTGATTTTGTTTTTGATTTTGATCGGAAGTTTGATTTTGTTTGCCCTTCCCTTGCTGCCCCTTTTGAGAATGAGCAACAAGAGCCCCCTTTGAGGGATTATTCACATGAAATTGATTGAACAACTATGCATAACACAACAACTGACACTCAAATTCATAGAAAGTAGGCATGGTAGGCTTCGAAACTATATTCCACAAAATTGAAATATTTCTTGGGGAGTTTGTTTAGAAACAGTGTGACTTGATTTTCAGAGGACTTGAGAGTCCTTGTAGTGGAGAATTCGGCAAGAAGATGTTGATACTCAGCCAACATGACTTTCAAGTCATGTCGATCAGAAATTTTGAAATTTTGAAGCTCATAGTTAAGATTGATACGGCGGATCCTATCCCGAGCTGCATAGCGGTCAGTCAAGTGTGCCCATCGCTTTGATGCTAAGTCAAAATGTTGAAGCCGAGAATGAAACTCAGGTAATAAGCCTTGTAGCAGCTCGACAATAGCGGAGGCATTCCTAGCCTTCTATGAGGGGATGACCTCTTATGGAACAAGTGTGGGATTGGGTTGGGGTTCCAATTCCTGCACAAGATTCCATAGGTTCTGTGAGTCAAGGACATGTCTCATCAAGTTTGACGAAGTGGTAAAGTTCGACCTGTTGAAACGAGTCTTGTTATTGAATGCATTTTTGGTTGAAGATGAGGTAGAATCATGAGGTGTTGGGAAAGTGGGGTAAGATGGATTGGTGGAATAAGATGGTGGTAGTGGTGGAGGGGTGGTGGTCCAATGAGTGCCGATTGAGGCGATGGCATATGAACATAAATGTTTCCATAAGATGCCGGTGTAGGTGGAGACACTGGGACATAGAAGCCCAGCGATTGGGGCACAATAGGATGACTAGAAGGTCCACTAGGTAAGGCCATGGAGGCAAACTGTGGTACCAATTGATCTACACTGGGAGAGATTGGAAGGGATACCCAGGTTGCAATGATCTTGAAAGTGTGTGAGAAGAAGGTGAAACACTACCCAGTTGAGGCAAGGATGAGGTCCTAAAGGTATGCTTATGTTTCCATAACCCCTTAGTGTGATGTGCGGTGGAACATGAGGTGTCTGAAATGGGAATGCTAATGGTGTGAATGGAAGTGGAGAAGCAGCGGAAAAAGATGGTGGGATGGGTGGGTTTTGAATTTGTTGAGTGAAAGGTGAAGACGCATTTTGTTTATTTTTCCCATTTAATGATTGAAAATGAAAAGATGATGAAGATGCATGTATCTTGCACCGGAGTAGACGGAAGAGGATGAAAGAATGGAATATACTCTGGATCTCTTTCTCCAACAAGGGGGCCTATCCTTGATGGAGGTCTCAACGGGCTTGCAACATCATTAGACTTAACGCACAAAATCTGAAGAGAGAAAATCATGTATACCCTAAGACAGAAACACAAACAAAAACCGTACGACAAAGCACAGATTGATAAAAGAACACAGTTAGGATTAGGGTAACTTAGAGACAATGAACACAGAAAATAAATGAAGTGATATGATTGCTGAATATACAATGCTCATGCATAAAACACACTATGCAGTGAATGAGTATTGAACCTCGAACTCCTTTATCTCAAGGATCAGGGCAGGGGTAATGAGCTGGAGAGTGTGTTGTACTCCGAACAGATCCCGAATCGCAGCAAGGTAGCCTCTGGATGTCGAACACTAGCAAACACAGCCAAGGAAGGTTGGATTTGATGCAGACGACAGTGCATGAGAGAGAGAAAGACCAAAAACGTAAGGAGAGAGAAATACTAAAAACGCAGGTTGCAAGAGAGAGAAAACAACAAACGTAGGTAGTGGAGAGAGAAAATTTGCTGTGATAGGTTGAGGAGAGAGAAAAACAGCAGCGATAGCAAGGAGAGAGAAAACTGAGCAGGCGGCATCTAGAGAGTGATCAGCAACAGTTGCTCTGTTGTAAACAGTTGTAAATTGCGGGTGGAAGGCTGGAAACAAGCGCCAGATTGTAGATGACAGCAAGGGACAGTTGAGACTATGATGTCCTCCGCGAAAGGGGTGTGGGCAGCAAGCTGAAAACACTTGAAACTTGTAAAAACGAGATCTGTCATTGAATGGAGGGCAGCATATTTATTTACAGAAAGTTTGGGCTCTCCCAATTGGGTTTGTGCTTATGGGACATAGACACTCTAGGAATGCATTTTTTAAAAACAAACAAGATTACTTCATTAATTAAGCATGTTTTGGGGTTGTTTAAGTGAAGCTAATGCATTTTTAGGTCAACGCCCCCTCTTAAGCCCAACAACGGTACCATGAGAATGAAGGCCAGCCAAGCCCTTTTTCTTTGCTTTTATCCCATGGCGCCCCATCCCAAAGCAGCCAGAGCATTGGACAAAGGGTGTGTGTTGGCTGCCCAATGGCCTACTAAGACTACAGAGGTGATGGTTATCTTACCAAGGGAGCCTAAGTGATCACCCCAAAGAGGACAGGGCATCGGACAAAGGGTGCACATCGGTTGCCCAGTGGCCTACCAAGCTCTACAAAGGCGGATGGAATCAGCTATGGACTTTTTTTTGTTTTGAAGGCTTTTTAGATTTGATAGATCTAGCATTAAATGAGGGTTGCAAATTAGTTTTCGTCCTATAGATTTAGCAAGCAACCTATGAATGTGATCATCAATTGCAAATGTAGATATTTAGAGTTTGGATTAGGTTGAACATGTAGTGGCAATTCCCAACAATGGGTAATGAGTTGGAGAAGAATTGTGCCAATTGCCCTTGGAGGAGTGGATGGCTACTGTAAATTGCCAAACGTCGGTTAAAAGTGCTTGGTTGCACGGAATGCAACTGTTTGGAGCCTTTGAGAGTAGGCGAGGCAAGTGTAGAGGGCAGTAGAACAATCTCCAGGTGAAACTAGTCTTTCTTTCAAGGAAAGGGTGGTAATGACTTGATTTACAGAAATTAGAACAATAATAAAATTAACATAAACTGAAAATGTAACACTACCACTTAATCTCGAACAATGGACAAAGTGTTGGCTCCAAAGCAGACACCTCTTGTGGTATTTCTTTATCTTGTATTGTAATTTGGATGGAATACAGTGAGATTCCTTGAATCTCCTCGACTCTCCAATTGTCTCTTGTTGTCACAAATGGCCAGCAGGCTTTCAAACCGATTTGCCCCTTGGTTTACTCGGGGAATTGGTCTTCATCGTGCTCGTTGGGTGACAAATTCAGCCCTAACTCATTGTTGGTTGGTTGGCCTTTTGAATCTCTTGAAATTTCTCAATTTTAGTTGTTGAAATCCAAGCCCTAAGCTTGCAAACTTGAGCATACTTCTTGAGGTCCTCCAATGGTTGCAATTGTTGGAATTTGTCGAGGGAAGATGAGAAATGGCTAGAGGATGAGAGAGAATATTGTAGAGAGAAAAATCGAAGTTTCATTGTGAGAAATTGATTTCCAATTGCATGTGTTGCTGTCACTTAGTGTTTGTGAGCCAAAATGGGCTGGTCGCTAGCCCAATATGCTGTTGCCAGTTGTTGTAGGCCCTCATAGGTAGTTCGCCAGCTCTTGTTGGGTCATCTCTTGGTTGCATTTGGCCTAGAATGCCTTATTGCAGCTATGGCAGTCTCTTATTCCTCTCTCTCAGCTTGCACCAAGTTGGAATGACCCTTCCTTAGCCTCCAACAGCCTTCTCCCACTTGCATGGGTAAAATTTTTCCAAGTGGTCGCCTTTCTAATTTAAAAAAATTTAATAATTATTTCTTGATCATAAAAATAATCTTATTAGCCAAGAATTAAATTGGCCAGGCCAATTTATCACCAAGTATTCTTGAGCACTCTTTAGCCCTCGACATGGCATTTGTTAATCAATGAATGTCAAGTCCCTAGTGTCACCATTGACACTTATGGCCAATGAAGTAATCTAGGCCAATTTTTGTTGGCAAATAAAGGGCCACTGTGTCTTTTATACGTGCTGGGGTGTGAACACACCCTTAGCACTTGTTCTTTACATATAACTCTCACAAAAAACCTAAAAGAGGTACACTCATTGTACCCACACATTGTGCACCTCACTCGCTCTCACTCTCTCACTCTCTACTGCTGCTTACTCTTTCTCTCTTTATCTTTGCCATTGCCATTGCTGAATATCAAACCTTCATTGCGCATTGGCCACCACAAATTGGTAATAGAGTTGAAGGTTATTGTGAGTGTGCTTTCGGGGCTTGTCCGAGTTGTGACATAGCAAGTCATGGGATTGTTTAGTAGTTAGGAGTAGGTTGTAGTTTGCGCTTAGGCAAACCATGATAGGCAGGCCATAGGCAAGTCAGGTGGCGCAGATGACATGTAGGCACTGACAGGGGATAGGTAGGCAGGTAGGTGGTGGCAGCTCCTAGGGGCAGGTTCATCCTTGGTCAATTTTGGGCGGGCTGTCATGTGCGTGTAAGCACAATTTGACAATTGTGAGAGATTGGGCATGCATTTATTCTTGGGAATTGGGCTTTTGGTGTGTGGTTGAAAATTTTACTTGATTGAGTAAAATTTGTGGAATTTTGCACACTCTCATGTCTTAGAAATTGGGGCTTTTCACAATTTCTTGAAATTTTGACACATTGAACCTTGCACAACTTGGGGCTTTTGCAAAATATGCAAAATTTGGGTCAAATTTGGTCTAGGTATGTAGTTGGAGTGCAATTTCAATGCAAATTGAGCACATTGGACCTTGGACAAAATTGGGGCTTTTGCAAAATTTGTGAAAATTTGGCAAAATTGACTTGTGCAATCCATTCGGAGTTATGCTTGATGTAATTTGAGTAGTTTGATCAAAGAAATTTTGGGGCTTTTGACCATGTGAGTTAAAATGTGCCCGTGGATGGATTTGGAGCAGAAATTGCACCTAAAAATTGGGGCTTCTCATGAAATTGATGTAGTAGGCCATGGCATGGCTGCAATTGCTTATGGTGTGTTGTAGCACACATTTTATACCTCTGAAAATTGATTTGCAATTACATGGTTTTTCATCGTTGGTTGGTACTTCCTTTGTACCTTGGTCATTTGTGTCATCGTTGGGCTCATATTTGTTAACTTTTGAGTCACTTTTGAGCTGTAAATCATGGTTGGCAGTTTTGCACATTAAGAAGCTTGAGTGTGCACACAACTTTGTTATATGGCAAAAGCAATGTAATATTGCCGTGGTGTAGAAGAAATAGATGAAGCCCATAAAGACAAAAGGGATAAAGCCAGCAACCCTCAATCTAGATGAGTGGGATGAGTTAGGTGAGCTTGCACGCTCTACCATAGAACTTTTAGTGTCAGACACTTTGCTCTTCAACAAAGAGAAATTGAAATTTGCCTATGATATGTGGCAAAGACTTGAGGAGTTATATGCTCAGAAAAGTGCAACTAGCAAGGTTTATTGGTTGAAAAACTTGATGGATATTCGTATGAAGAAAGGTACAACCATGCCTGTACATTTGAATGTGTTTAACTCTATTTTCAGCTTGTTGATTATTTTGGAGTTTCACATTGATGAGGAGTTTAAGGCAACAGTTTTGCTATGCACTTTACTTGCAAGTTGGGACACTTTTAGGACAGCAACGAGTAATTTCAATGCTATGCTATTATATTTAGATGTGGAGAGCTCTTTACTCATGGAAGAGCTCAATAGGCAAAATATTTCAACAAACAAGTTTTCTAATGCATTTCATACTAGAGGCAGGTCCTAGTAGAAGGGTAACTTTGATAACAAAGCACGTAGCAAGTCTGGTGGAAAAAATGTAGAGTGTCATCAGTGTGGCAAGAAAGGGCATTTCAAATGTGATTGTTAATAGTTAAAAGAGAAGGGCAAGAGCAAAAGCACTGATGATAACAAAGATGAGAAAAAAGACAGCCAACATGCAAAGAAAAGCAATGTGAAAATAGAGGAAGTCAATGTAGTCAGTCACGAGAGACAACGGCAGTGATGTTCTCTTTGCTTCTTTTTTTAGTACATAATCATTGATTGTAGATTTCGATGATGACATGCACACTTGGATTCTTGACTTAGGTGCTTCATTTCATGTAACACCACACTGTGAGTGGTTGTTTGACTATAGTGGTGGTAGACATGGTGTTGTCCGCTTGGGGGACAACTATGCATGTGACATTGTAGGAATTGGTAGTAAGCAATTGGCATTTTAGTATGGACCATGGGTAAGTGTTCACTTTGCATGATGTGAGGCATGTATCTTAGCTTAAAAAGAGCTTGATAAGCACAGGGTAGCTAGATGATGAAGGCTGTTACACCACTTTTGGGGATAGCAAATGGAAGATATGTAAGGGCTCTAGGATTGTTGCTAAAATGCTCTAAAAGTGATACTCTATATCCATTACATGTATCTAGTGTGCGTAATCATGTTATCGCCATACTCGAGTAGCCAAGTGTGTCTTTGTGGCATAGACAATTGTGGTACATGAGTCAAACTTGAATGGAAGTGCTTTCTTGTTTGGGTTATTTGCTATGTTTGAGGTATGCTGATTTTGACCATTGTGATTATTGTATTTTTGGCAAGAATGCTCAAACATCACATAAAAAGTCTCTCTCGTTAAAATCTTCACCCTTAGAGTTGATACATTCAGATGTATGTGAGATGCTAGGGTTGTCTCTAGGGGGAAAGAAATATTTTATCACTTTTGTTGATGATGCCACATGCAAAGTGTGGGCTTATCTGATCTGTTGTAAAGATGAGGCTTTGGATAAGTTTAAAAAATTCATGGCACTAGCTAAAAATATGACCAATAAGACATTAAAGTGTCTTTGCTCTGACAATGGTGGGGAATATGTATCAAAAGCCTTTCAGGCCTTTTGTAACAGCAAAGGGATAAAAAGGGAGCTCACTATTCCTTATAATCCAACCCAAAATGGTGTCGCCGAGTGTACGAATAGGACTAACTAGGAGAAGGTCTGTACCATGCTATCTCATGCTGCATTATCTCATTTTTTAGCTCATTAGTAGAGGGGTGAAGAGATATCTACCATCGATGGAGACAACTTAGGATTTGCTCAAGGGTGCCTTATTGAGATAGATAGATGAACTTTACATAATGAGAACACTCATGTAGCAAGGTGCCACTTAAATAGTGTGCCTAATGGGAAAAATTGTTTACTTTTCCAAGTGCCCTTTTACAAAGATGATCATGATCATGCAATGCAAAAGGTGAGTATATGGATAAGGGAGGTTGATGTCAAAGACAATGTTCAAACTTGTAGATAACAAGTGAAGGGTAGGAAGCCCCTCTCAACCATGTATGTTGATGTCAATGGAAAAAGAGGAACTTGATATTGGTCTTTGTGTGGTGTTGAGAACCGTGAAGAAGGATGAAGATAATGAAGCATCTTAGTTGGAAGAGCTAGGAAGAAGCAACTAGCATGGTAGCATTAAGAGATGCGTAAAGATTCGCCTCGAGAGGGGAAGCCTCCTTGGATAGTGTGCCTAATGGGGGAAATTGTTCACTTTCTCAAGCGCCCTTTTACAAAGATGATCATGATCATGTAATGCAAAAGGTGAGTACATAGGGAAGCTAGATTGATGTCAAAGACAATGCCCAAACTTGTAGGTAGCAAGTGAAGGGTAGGAATCCCCGCTCAACCATGTATGTCGATGTCAACGGAGGAAGAGGAACTTGATATTGGGCTTCATGTGGTATTGAGAACAATGAAGAAGGATGAAGATGATGAAGCACCCTAGTTGGAATGGCTAGGGAGAAGCAACTAGCATGGTGGCATTAAGAGAGATGTAAAGATTTGCCTTAGGAGTGGAGTCTCCATGCTAAAAGAAGAGCAATTCTCCAAGTGAGATGCAACCACAAAAGAATACTGAGCAGTCCATGTTGCCAACTCAAGAAGGTTTGGTGTAAACTTGCACGTTAGCCCTTGTGGTATTTCTTTATCTTGTATTGCAATGTGGATAGAATACATTGAGATTTCTAGAATCTCCTTCGCTCTTCAATTGCCCCTTGTTGTCACAAATGACTAGCAAGCTTCTTCTCAGTTTCCCCCTTGATTTCACCTAGGACTTGACCTTCAATTGACTATTGGTGGGTCAAATCTGGCCCCAAATCTGATTGGGATGGGCTGGGTTCTGAAATCTCTTGCAATTGCTTCAATTCCAGTTGTTGATTTGAATGTAGTAAGTGATCAATCTCTTGCACGTTTCCCAAGGTGGTTGCTACATCCTAATTACTACTGTAAATTAAGGTTGACGGCAATAATCTCTTGGTTGTCCACCAAATTTGGTTGGAATCTCTACCAATGGTTGAGAAGCTGAAATATGTTGAGGAAAGGCAAGGGAATGAGAGAGAATGTTGTAGAGAGAGAAATTTCAGAGTTTTATCACAACAATCTAATTTGAGCTGCTGCTACCCTACTCCCAAGGAGGTTTATTGCTCTCACCTACAGTTTGGAGGCCCAAATTGTGCTGTGGCCAACTGTCCAACTGCCTTCCCAAGTTGTTGCCTCTCGTTGGAAGGCCTTCGGGATCAGTCACCAACTCTTGTTGGGCTCTCTCCTGGCTGGAATTGGCATGAGAATTTCTGTAACAACAATGGCCCTCCCTCCCTCCCTCCCTCCCTCCCTCCCTCTCAAGTTGGAATCAGCTCTCTCTAGTCTCCAACACCCTTCTCACTTGCATGGGAAAGTTTTCCCTAGTGGCAGCCTTTGTAATCCATTTTTCGGCAATTTTCAGAATTATTTAATTTTGAAAATTAATTCAGCCCTTTGACCTTGCCCATAAAATTGATTGCTCATCCACAATTAAATTGGCTAGGCCGTTTCAACCCTTGAGTGGCCATATGCATTATTTGGCCCTTGAAGATGCATTGATTGATTAATTTAAGCCTAGTTTCTAGTGTCACCACGGATAGTTTTGACCAAATGGCCTTGGCCCAAATTGACACCACCGAGTAACACAATTGGACATTTAATGGCCCAATTAGTGGCCTAGACCCAAGTTGACACTAAGTAAACACAAGAACCTATTCAGCATAACTTTTTCCAGCTTTTGCCAATGTCTTCCACTAATCACTTGGGTCACTAGCGAATTCACAGTCACTTCAATGTAATAATGACAATGCTTAGCATTCAAAATACACGTCCTTGTGACACGAGCACCCTTGCTTCATCATTGATTTCATTTATCATTCTTTGATTCTGTGTGTTTCTAAGTTCATTCACTATTAGTGTTTGTCGCACACTTTGTTGTCTCCATTGTAGACCCTATCATTTCCTTGCACCTTGCCTTTGCTTTAGATATGCCAAAACACTATTCAATGGGGGACAATTGTTCTAATAAATGAGGATGTAGTGCATGTGGGTGCCACCCATATCTAACTACTTATATCGTGGGTGGCCCATGTGATGAAATAATGTGGCTAGAGTGTTACAAGGTGGGTGATGGCATGCCATGTGCAACAGTAGTGTGTAGGGCTAATTTCTCTCGGCTCTTGTACAGCTCCAAACATTCCTTAGTTAAAACCATTCAAAATCAAAATTCCAGGGTTTTTGGCAGGATAAATGGCTGAAAAGGCTCTACACATGCCTCAAGGCATCCAATGTCCTACATTTTTTGAACCATAAGCTGCATCCCTTGTGTTTCCTGCCAACATCCATTGCCCTTGCCATTCAGCAAGTTGCATCCTGATTTCAGCCTTCAATAATGTTTGCTCTGTCTTCATGACATCATTATCAGCTGGTGACCTGATTCACTGCTGCTGACATTATCCCTTGCTACTAGTGACATTATCAGCTTGTTGGCAGCAGCATCCAGGTCTGCATTTTCAGCTGGAGATCTAGTTTTTCAGACTCCTGCCTCCTGGCCACTCATTTAACAGCCATGTTTCTTTGCTGCCCCTGCACTCCAGGTTCTGGTGGACTGTATTCTGAAGGCATTGTTGCAGATTTTCATTTCTCTGTCTACTGCACTCCTCACCCTCAGTAACACCTACTCAGCTGGGAAAGTTGCGTTTCGTCCCCTCTTTTGCCATTATTGCTGCCAAAATTGCTTCAAATCTGATATTGAAATTTGGTGATTTCCTAAGCTCGAGATCCATTTTGGAGGATGAAACTCTCCTTTAGCTTCCCTAGCCCCACTCCCACAGGAGAGTGGTTGTTGGACAGTTCTCCAGTCCTTGAGTATCTGGTTTATCACACTTACCATCTTTGGTTTGTTAATGAGTTCGTTTCAGCATTCATTTTTATTTCTCCATTTGTGTTTTCCCAAGTTCATTCGCTAGTAATGTTTGTATAGTCTGTGTTTTTTCTACACAATCTTAGTGTAGCCTCACACTTATTTCCATCTTTAGACATTTCTGTGAGATGGAGAGAGGATCAAAGCTCAGCTCAGAGTGCAGTAGACTGTGTGAGAGTGAAGCACGACACCCAATGCAATAGACTGATAGAGTGTAATCTAAAAGTACAAGGTACAATCCGTAAATCTTAGGGTTGTAGGGGGTGTTTACACCAGAATACGATAAGTGTCCGTAAGTGTGTGACATAAGCACATACGAAATAAGACTAAGTTTGGGGAAAAAACCTCTCGTACCGAGAGTAAAAAGTACCTGAGTGTCCTATTGATCACTGACACTCCTTTGTGAGCGTAGGTGTGAGTGGAAATCCAATAAACCCCCTTGGAGTGAAGAGTGATCAAAAGTACAAGGATCATCCGCCACCAAAGGAGATGAAATTTAAAGCATTGCGAAATGTTTCAAATTTGTCACGAGGAAGAGCTTTGGTGGAGATGTCTGCCACATTATTGGTGGTAGGACAATAGACAAGGTTGATATCACTTGCATGTAGTCTCTCTCTGACAAAGTGATAACGTATCTCAATGTGTTTCGTGCGTGCATGAAACATTGGGTTCCGTGCCACTGCAATGGCACTTTGACTATTAGTGAACAAAGGAGTAGACTTCCTAACAGATACATCCAGATCAACTAACAAGCATCTAATCCATACGCATTCGACTGTGGTAGTGAAAGCTGCCTTGTATTCAGCTTCACATGACGATGTGGCAACAATGGATCGTTTCTTGCTAAGCCAAGATATGCAAGATGAGCCAAGAAAGAAACAATTGCCACTAGTGGAGTGACGTGAATCATAATCACAGCCTAATCAGAATCATTGTAGGCATGTAACTGCAGTGGTCTTCCCTTGGCATAAAGCAATCCAAGAGATCTAGTACCCTGCAAGTAACGAAAGACATACTTAATAGCTTGCCAATGTGACATGTGTGGTTGATGCATATATCTGCTCAGGGCTCAAACTGTAAACTGTATGTCCGGCCTAGTATTGCATAGGTAAATAAGACATCCAATTGCTGGAGCATATGTGTGTATATCAAACAAATCACTGTCATCATATAATGACAGTTTTAGTCCAGGTTCCATTGGTGTACGGACTGGTTTGCAATCCTGTAAGCCAAACTTCTCAAGAAGTTTACCAATGTATCTTGATTGTGATAAACCAATAACTCTAGCATCATGTATGAATTGAATGCCAAGTCTGACATTTTAAAAGTTTGCTGCAAATTTTGTTTGAATGTTGAAATTTGATCAGCATGTGTCCTTGTAAGCAAAAGATCATCAACATATAGACAAATGATGAGCATGCATCCCCCCTCTTTATATACATAAATGGTAGACTCAGATGAGCTGTTTATAAACCCTTGGTTGAGCAAAAAGGCATCTATCTTTGCATACCAAGCTCTAGGAGCTTGTTTCAAACCATATAAAGCCTTTTTCAGCTTGTAAACCAAGTGTTCGGATCCCTCAACTGCAAAACTGATGGGCTGTTGTACATATACTTCCTCATGAAGTTCCCCATGTAAAAATGCAGTTTTAATATCCAACTGATGTACACTCCATCCATAATGGGCAGGCAAAGCAACCATAGACCGGATGGTCGTCATTCGAGAGGTAGGAGCAAATGTCTCCTCATAGTCAATGCCTTTTTTTTGTGCATAGCCTTTAGCTACAAGCCCTGCCTTATATTTGTCAATGGATCCATCTGCATTCCATTTCAGCTTGTAGACCCATTTTGTTTCAATGGATTTCTTTCCAAAGGGCAAATACACTAAATCCCATGTTTGATTCTTAGTGATAGAATCCAATTCAGCTTGCATTGCTGCCATCCAATGCATACTTTGTTGTGTATCTTCAAAACATTCAGGCTCCTCATCATCAAGTGTGCTGGCTGCCATAACAAACTCCATGGTATGTGCATTATCATGCATACGAGCTTGCCTTCTAGTACGACCAGCCATGGGTGCATCCAGATGACTATCTTTCATAGTCTGTAAATACCATCTAGGCATTTGTCTTGCCTCTTGAATGTGCATAAGCTCTTGCTGAATTTCAGTTTCAACACTTTGTTGAATATTCAGATTAGCCAATGGCTGATTTTCTGCATTTTCCAATGGACCAACTGGCTGAACATTAAGTTCACTTCTTGAAACTCCAGCTGAGTCACCAAATGTAATGGGCAGCAGCCCTTCAAATACATCACGGGAAGCCTGATATGTGTCCAAACCAGCAAGGGATAATTTTGATTTTTCATCAAAGAGTACATCTCTATTGACAAACATCTTTTTAGAGACAGGATCATAGAGTCTGTAGCCTTTGCTCTCACTACTATATCCCACAAAAATGCATTTGACAGCCTTGTTATCCAACTTTTTTCTGAGTACCTGGGGAATGTGTGCATATACAAGACACCCAAAAGTACGAAAGTGTCCAGTAGAAGTTTTCCGGTTGTTTCAAGTCTCAAAAGGTGTAATTTTCTTTAATGCTTTGGTAGGGCATTTGTTTAAAACATGGCAAGCACACATAACGGCTTCCATCCAAAAACTGTGTGGTAAGCTCTTTGCTTTCAGCATACAATTGGCCATCTCCATGAGTGACCGATTCTTTCTCTTTGCAATCCCATTCTGTTGTGGAGTATAAGCAGTAGTGAACTCATGAACAATGGCCTTTTGCTTTAAAAAAAAATTCACCATAGAGGACATATATTCCCCCACTCGATCAAAACAGAGAGTCTTTATTTTATAGCCAGATTGGTTTTCAACAAGTGCAACAAAAGCCAAGAATGCATCATACACTTTTGACTTTTTTTACCAAAGAATAGACCCAACAGAATCGAGTAAAGTCATCAATAAAAGTTACAAAATAGTAACATCCTCCCAAAGACTTTGTTTGCATAGGCCCATATACATTTGAATGCACTAACTGTGACTTGAATGTGGCTTTGAAAGCAACATCACGGGGAAACGAAAACCGATGCATTTTTTCCAAAATACATCCTTTGCACAAGTGCTCAGGAGGTCTCTCCAGAAGAGGTAATCCATCTAGCATCTGTGTACGTTGTAAGAGTATCAAGCTACCAAAGTTCATATGCCCCATGCGAGCATCCCATAACTCTGCTTGTATCATAGCAGGAGTAAGAGTGGATGTCAAGCACGTTGACTGATCAACTGAAAGAGCATCCAACTCATATAACCCATGACATAAGTGTGAGTCAAGACCAAAGTCATGCGTTCCTTGTCTCTCACCATGCATTTGTCATCATTAAATGTGACTTGCAATCCACAACGTGCCAAATAAGAAATAGAGAGCAGATTCTTCTTTATGCCTGGCACAAACAAAGCATTTTGTAAGTGGAGACTAGAGCCATCAATGGTTGTGAGCACAATCTCCCCAATACCTCTTAACAGGGTATGATGCATTGTTGGCACACTGTATAGACTTGCCAATTGGAGTTGCACCAACAGAAGTAAATAAATCTCTGTGAGATGTGATGTGCCTAGAAGCACCACTATCAAAAAACCAAGTGCATGCATCCTCAGTAGAGCTAAATGCTCGATCAGCCTAAGAAGTGTCATAACTGCATGTGTAAAAGCAATAGTCCTTGTTTGCAACAAAGGACACATACTCATTAGCAGTGGAAGGAGTACAAAAAAAATAGACATTCTTGACTCCTCCTTGGCGATGCACTTTCTACACTCAGTGATGTAGTGGCTTGGCTTCTTGCAATAATTGGATTTGCTCTTTTTGACTTGTGTGCCCCTTTGTTTTTTACTTTCCTCTGAGGTGCTTGAAGTCCCAAAGCTCTGCGGAGCATTCTTTACTTGGCTGTCTTCGCCCTTCTGTCCAGCCATAAAAGCCTGCTCAGAGGCTATGACATCCACACCACTATTTCTTCTTGTTTGCTACTCCTCTAGAAGCAAACTGACTAACTGAAGAAAGGAAATAGGCTGTGGGGCTATCCTCATTGTGAGGTTTAGGACAGTGTGGAAAGCCAAGTACGAAGGAGGTAATGAGTTCAACGTAGTAGATATTAGTGGGGCTATCCTCATTGTGAGGTTTAGGACAGTGTGGAAAGCCAAGTACGAAGGAGGTAATGAGTTCAACGTAGTAGATATTAGCTGTGCATCTGAATAGTATGCATCAACATTCATAAGTTACTCACGTAAGTCTTGAATTTTGTTCAAGTGATCCTGTATAGAATCACCCTCATCTATCTTCAATGTCTCTAGCTCTTTCTTTAAGAAAGAGATACAAATCTCATTCTTACCAGCAAACATCTACTCCAAAGTTAGCCAAGCTTCTCGTGAATAAGCTGTAGAACAAATGTGAGGGATGATGGACTGCTGAACTGCCGATGCAATTAGTGACAAAGCCTGTGCATCCCGTGTATCCCATGCTTTTTGAGCTGTTGATCTTTGGGGAAGTGACTGAAGTGGAGCAAGCGGAACATGTTGAGGTGCCCGGTGTCCATGTCCTCTTGGAGGAGTAACTGGAGCCACAACTCTGGGCCTAAGTTCTTCTCCATTGACATAATCCCAAGGATTTTTCTCCACAAGCACATTCTTCATCATGAAGGACCAAAGTGAGTAGTTGTTACCATCCAATTTGTCCTCCTTGGATATATAGGTAAAGACATCACCTCCCTGATTTGCCATGATAATCAATGCCAAAAGAAGCAAAAGAGCAATGTCCAAGTTGGACCAACTTGGAAATCTCAAAATTTCTAGAAATTACAGCAAATAACTTGCTGCAATTACTACACTTAGGTACACTCTTTCAAAAGTGTCTATAATGTATGCAGTCCAAGGTGCATTCATTGTTCAACAACGCTGTATGAGCAAAAACCCCAAAATTTATTGCTCCAAAATTGTCTAAAACAATCTATCACTGGCTGAAACTGCAATACATGTGCCAATGTCTTCAAAAAACTCAAAAGCCCCAAAATTTCTGATAAATTTGCCCAGAAATTTGCATCAACTGTGTCCCAGACACGTATCTAGACCGTTGTACCTATTGGGCAAAAGGCCCCTCTTCTAGAGATGAATCTGGAGTAAAAAGGTAAAATTAAAAAAAAAACCTCTGAAATATCGAGTCGATGCAGAGATGGGCGCCAATGGCCTCGTGTGTAGCTGGCGTGGTCAGGCGCTGCTGAGGAGTGGTGAGGGCAGTTCACAGGTTTAGGTGACTTAGTTGGCGCTGGGCAGGCGGACAGGAGCAGGAGACGGGCTGAAGACGCAGGGACCAGGCGGCGCAGGGTAGGAGTTGCAGATGATGGGCGGCTGTACCTATTGGGCAAAAGGCCCCTCTTCCAGAGATAAATCTGGAGTAAAAGGGTAACATAAAAAAAAACCTCTGAAATATCGAGTCGATGCAGAGATAGGCGCCAATGGCCTCGTGTGTAGTTGGCGTGGTCAGGCGCTGCTGAGGAGTGGTGAGGGCAGTTCACAGGTTTAGGTGGCTTAGGTGGCGCTGGGCAGGCGGACAGGAGCAGGAGACGGGCTGAAGACGCAGGGACCAGGCGGTGCAGGGTAGGAGTTGCAGATGACGGGTGGCACTCCCAGACGAGCTTGCGGGTGTGGGAGGTGCAAGGTTCAGGCGTAGGCGGCACTGCTGATGGGCGTGGGACAGGGTGGCATTGTTACAGGTGCAGCGCTCAAGTTGCTGGTCAGGGGTAGGATGTCTGCTTTTGATGGGCTCAGGTTGACTTCCTGGACAGGGGGCAGATCTGTACTGAATCAGGACTCCTGAGCGGCAGAGTTGAACTGAGCGGGAACTCCCGGAGGCTGAGCGGATTTGAACTGTGCAGAGCCTCAGCTCTGATACCAAATGTGAGATGGAGAGAGGATCGAAGCTCAGCTCAGAGTGCAGTAGGTAGTGTGAGAGTGAAGCACGGCACCCAATGCAATAGATTGATAGAGTGTAATTTGAAGGTACAAAGTACAACCCTTAAACCTTAGGGTTGTAGGGGGTATTCACACCCGAACACGATAAGTGCCCGTAAGTGTGTGACATAAGCACATACGAAATAAGACAATAAGTTTGGGGTAAAAAACCTCTCGTAATGAGAGTAAAAAGTGCCCTTGTGTCCTATTGATCATTGACACTCTTCTGTGAGCATAGGCGTGAGTGGAAACCCAACAATTTCATCTACTTTTGTATCTCTTGTTTAGTGGAAGGTACCACAGCTCTATGGGATCAATCACTTTGTAGCTTTTGTTCATCTTGTGGTGATAGTTATTACATATAGACTTTACCATTAACAAGCACTCACAAGCCTATGCATTAGAGAGCATTTTGCAAGGCTTTAACTGCATATAATAAGTGACTTTTTAGATCCTTCACGCAATGCTTCTTTCTCTCCATTATGCTCTTCGGTGATAGAAATATTTTTAATAATCTTAGTGTTTCTTAAGTTTAACATTTACTGCTACTTTTGATATATTTTCAAATTTGTGATAATCACCATTGATGAGCATTCAGAGAGCATTTTGCAAGGCTTTAACTACATATGATAAATGACTTTTTTAGATCATTTATGCAGTGCTTCTCTCTCTCCATTATGCTCTTTGGTTATATAAATATTTTTAAGAATCTTAATGTTTCTTAAGTTTTGCATTTGCTAGGTACAAAATTACAACAAAGTATATTACTCTTTTACTACACTACATGTGATACTGTGCCTAATAATTTATTGTCCCACAAACAGCTTATTCTAACATCTATTCTCTCAGTATCTGGTAGGGTTCGTGTAGCTGTGAGGCTTCGCCCAAGAAACACAGAGGAGCTGAAGGAAGATGCAGATTTTGCTGATTGTGTGGAACTTGAACCCGAAGTATATAGCACACCCCCCCCCAAAAAAAAAAAATGTTGATTTACTTCTTATAATCAACTTTGATTGCATATATGGTTTAGTTAACCTGTTCCCACTAAACTAAGGAAAGATTGAAGTTTATTTGCAGTCAGTTTGTTTCTCGGAACACTCTCTAATTGCATGGATCAATTTTCTTTGGCAGCTTCGTAGATTGAAGCTACGGAAAAACAATTGGGATTCTGACACATTCCAGTTTGACGAGGTTCTAACTGAGCATGCATCTCAAAAACGTGTCTATGAGGTGGTGGCAAAACCAGTAGTAGAGGTATTCACTGGAAATTCCCTCACTCTTAAAGTAATGCTATTATTGCCAAGAATAATATAGTTATCTCATATAGTAAGGTTGGAACATCGTTAAAGTAACACTTAATTGCATGAAAATTTGGTAAAGTAGAAAGGGCAAGGGGTTTTTGATATTTTATTGATTTCAGGTTAATCTTGATCATGTTAAGCACATATGAAATTCTGTAAACCTCTTGAATCAACAGAAAATCACTGTTCTTTTGAGATTTACTGGGTTTTCAAAGGATATCTTAGCTTTAATGATCCTTTTACAGAGTGGGTTAAAGGGAAGTGTATTCTTTTCAGAAATGATACTTCAAGTTACTTGGGATAATGTGATGTAAAGTTTCAAGTTGATACTTTTGCTTGTGAAGAATGGTCCTCAACTCCAGCTTCCAGACTGGAGTGTCAATCTTGAAAAATATTGCAGTTTGTGGGAAGCCTTAAATCGAGAAAATACCGATGTCAACTCTCAATTTAGTCTCTTCTCTATCAGTTTGAAAGAAATGCATGGTAAAAACACCAGAAACTGATATTCAATTTGAAAATCTTAGATCAATACTCAATTTGGAGTGGAGGTGGCAAATTTCCTTATATTTGATGGAAATTCACCAATTTATACCATTTGCTTGTCTTGGGCGCACAAGGAAAACACTTTGCTTGAAGGTCCACATTTTTTTTGCTCGATTTTATTAGGAACTCAAATGTCTTAAGGCAGCACACTTCAGAAGAATCCATATTCAAAATCTTTGCTATTGGTTATTAATCTCCTTTATTGATAGTGGACCCTACTTCCTTAGCATTATTGGTAGTTCATATTTCAGTTTGGGATGCAGTTTAGCACGTAGTACCAATACTTACCCTTTTTCATGCTCCATTCTCATTCCTCTCATTGAGGAAAAAGGCTATTTCATACATCAAAGTCTTAAGCAGCTCAAGTTCATAGAGGTGGACAAGCTTCAGTGTACCTTTTTTTCCCTACTTTGGATACTATAAACACCAGTTTACAAAAGCCTTTTCAGGAGATTATGAACATTGGACATATCCCTTTGAAGCTTTCAACTCTTATTTCTAAGGGTTGTGTGATCCTTGTTGGTATGCATCCAAAGATACGATAATTTCCATTGATGTCTTGTTGTGTCCGCAGAGTTATATAGAACTTTGGAGCCTTGGAGCACCTTGTACCTAATCAACCATCTTGGATGATGCCTTTCAATGTCCATCTGTGTACATTTTCCTTTGTCTCACAGACTTGTTCTCTTTGACATTAATAAACTGATCATGTTCGACGAAGCTCCTTGCCCATTGCGTCGTGGTGCTACCTTGCCTCGCCATCATGCCAGCTCCCCCCCGCCTTGTTGCCCTTGCTTCATTCACACTCGCCTTGCTGTTCCCCCCCTCGCCAGGCAAGGTCCTGCACCAGCTCTCCCCCGCCTTGCTTCCCCCCCCGCCTCCTCCGCCTTGCGGCCTCGTCCGGTAGACCCACCGCCCGTGCTGTGCGTGTTGTGAGCCGGCCATGCGTGGCATCCAACACCTCTCCCCTTGTCCCCCGCACCCCCCCCCCCCCCCCCCCCCCCCCCCATCCAGTTGCTCCCTCCATCTGCAACAACTTTCCCTCCTCCTGTAGCACAACAGCGTGATTCGTAGGTTCTTAGCAAGGACGTGCAATGGAAACCTCTGATCAGATGCCGGTGCATTCTGTGAGCGTCCCCAAGTTAAACACCTTGCACATCGTCCTCTCTGAGGAACAACTCTTAGCCGTCCGTGCCACAGAGCTGGAGCTGAAAGAAATAGCGATCTTTGGTCAGGTTGTAGGACATTCCCCATCTAGGGTCTAACTTCGGGATTGGCTTCACTCCACGTTGCGCATTGGCGCAACGCGGATTGCGGAGGCACTTCTCATGGGTCAAGCTATCTTCATGGTTCGACTCACCTCTGCGCACACAGCTTGTGAGCTAGCGTGGATAGCTCGCCCTATGTCTCCATGAAGGGGGTCATTTACATGGTTCCTTGATATAGTGGCTTCACAGTGGAGGCATTTGCGCTCCCTAACAGGTTTCTTAGACATTCAGTTACCTTACTTTCTTTCGAACTGGCAATAGAGTATTGCCAGTTAGTGGAGGACTTTGGACCACTCTTCGGCATAGTTCTTCCTGCCTTCTTCGCGGATGTAGTGACAGCTACAGGAGTCCCAAAGGTATGGGTGGTTGTGAAAGATATTAAGAATATACTAAAGTTTCTGGAGATTGAGGTAGGCAGATACTCCTTCAAGCAGCAGGTTATTGTGACTGGGCAGCCAGGGCAGTGCTTGTGATGCCATGATTTTGGGCATCAGGCAACAGAATGCACGCGCTTCAGAGCCAAGGCAGCTTTGCCGTTAGGCTCGCACGTGGACGTTGATGGTTTTACACGAGTCGAGAGACGACAGAGACAGATGCGGCAGGGCGGGCCGTAGTCAGCCGCTTAGACAGTCACGACAGCAAGGAGCAAGAGGGCGAGCAATAGACCCCCGACAGAGCATCCCATAGTCTCCCCTTGCTTGTCCCACCCGGCAGGACCACAGACCTCCACATCCACCACCCATGGAGGCATCACATGCTACCTCACCCAAGATTCCACATCCCCCTCCTTCTAGGGCCATCGACTCTTTCCCTCCCTCCCCTTCCACAGGAGGCGATGAGCCCCTTACGCCTACATCCTCCCCTCACCAGTAGCCTAGCCACTCCCCCTCTCCACACATCCCACCAGCTCATCTGTCCTTGCCGCTCGTCACGTTGTCTCGGGATAGGTGTAGTTGCTACCACAGGAGTTCTTTCGTAGTGGTCCGTGGTTCTAGTTGAGAGTTGCAGAGCGCGAAGAGTTTCCACTATCTTTGGAGGTGGGGATCTTCGTGGTACGCAAGTCAAGGAGCGGCAAGGTTCATTTACTAGCACCACCGGATGGATCAAACTATGCTTTTTTCCTTCAGACCTCTCACTTTGGAGATTGGACGATGACATAGATAGAGAAGGAGGTGAAGAGTTAGGTGGCAGGCCACATCTCCCAGTGGATGAGAGGAGGACTAGCACTCTTTTCCCAATAATGGCCAGGTTGCATGATGGACCTTAACTGGTGGATTGGTGCCAAGGTCCCACATTTGAGCATTATCTTTCAAGCTCCTCCACAGTGGAGAGCACCGATGGATGTGATGGAGTGGCCCTTGGCACAGGCTGCACGTTTCTACTAGTGTACAGAGTCATGCTTCTCAGCTTGGTTGATAGATGCCTTGGTGGTACCACTTGGAGCATCTATCACCCCCATGGTCCACCCGAGGACCACCATGGTGGAATGGAGTTCACCGTCCAGGCCTGCAACAAAGTGTATTTTTATGCCCCATAGCTCTTCTTCTTCATCAGTAGCTTCCACACCGAATAGATGTCTATTTGGTCAGATCACATGTTTTCCTATGAGTTTACATCTTGCATCTTGGAATGTGAGTAGCCTCCATTGCAGTGGGGCATGTGGTTCTAGGAAGTTGATTGTTGGGCAAGAGTTGCAGCCTGCCCTTGCCAGTCGGACGGACTGACATCTTACTTTTGCAGGAGCACAAGCTCACCCTCGCCCAGGTCCATTGGGTAGGGAAGGTACTCCCAGGCAGTTCACACACCTATTGGGAGTATGCCATCGATGTTTATGGCAGGAGTGGAGGCGTATGCACCTCTATTGGCTCGAGCCTCACCGCTTGTGTACGTGACCACGAGATGATTGTGGCAGGGAGGGGACATGTGGTTCTAGGAAGTTGATTGTTGGGCAGGAGTTGCAACTTGCCCTTGCCAGCCGGACGGATTGCCATCTTACTTCTGCAGGAGCACAAGCTCATCCTTGCCCAAGCCCATTGGATAGGGAAGGTACTCCCAGGCAGTTCACACACCTATTGGGAGTATGCCATCGGTGTCCACGGCAGCAGTGGAGGCGTATGTGTCTCTATTGGCTCGAGCCTCACTGCCTGTGTACGTGACCACGAGATAATTGTGGCAGGGAGGATTCTATGGATCAGATTGGATATTGGGGACTCGTGCCTTGGAGTCCTTAATGTTTATGCCCCTATTGAGGTTAGGGCAAACAGCAAGTTTTGGGTGGAGATCGCAACAGGACTCCCAGAGGTGGACTCTTGGATTGTTGGAGGAGACTTTAACAACCTGGAGGTCTTAAGAGGACCAGCAGGACAGAGGCAAACATACTAGGGCATGGCAGGGGAGGAGCAAGAGGCATGGGAGGTCTTCCTCCTCATAGTAGGAGCACGTGATGCTTGGAGGGACCTAGCTCTCCACAGGAGGGAGAGGTCGTTGGACTTCTCTTGGGGATATAGGTGGCTGGGTGAAGTTTTGTTGGAACGGTTGGACAGGTTCTATGTGGGAGAGTGGGGGTACTCTGGCGGAGGCCAGGTAGGGCAGTTGGCCGTGGGCAGTTGGCCGGCACCACTTTGTTTGATCACTTCCTGGTTCTCTCGACACTTGATGCCCCAGTTTCAACCTTGGACACATGATCCTGTCGGATCCCTCACTCGATCTACAAGAGGGAGGAGGTAGATTGAGCAGCTCTGGACTAGGGAGTGGGATAGGAGGGACCCTATCGCAGAGGAGGTTGTAGAGGTCCTAGTCGAGTCGAGCAGGATCTACTAGGAGAGGCAGCCCTACAAGCCACGCGGTAGAGTTGGGAGGAGGGGAGAGCAATCTGGCGAGACCTAGCAGCCATGTAGAGACTACTTCAGGAGGCACCGGGGGATCCCACTCTCCACGCACAAAAGGTGCGCGCACGGGCAGCCCTTGTCGGCCTCGAGGACAGGCGCTCCAAGTTTTCCTTCCGTACCTTAGCAGCCTTTTGGGCGCGGAAGGGGGATACGATGTGCAGGGAGTTTTTCTAGGTGCAGTAGCCTCGCACCTCAGGAGATCAGATTTGCAACCTCCGGGATCAGTATGGGAGGATTCACTCTAGCCCAGATGAGGTGATGGAGATTGCCATTGACTACTATAGACACCTTTTCTTATAGGAGGCAATCTCAATCAGAGGACAACGTTGTAGATAGTAGGTTTGAGACCACATCCCGTCCCTCGTCACAGAGGAGATGGGACGCTTCCTCCTAAAACCCTTCACAGAGAAGGAATTAGAGGAGGTTTTCCATACACAGGAGGGGTAGAAATGCCCAAGAGAGGATGGTCTTTCTAACGCCTTCTTCACTACCTATTGGGAGGTGGTGAAGGATCTGTCAGAAGTGGAGCAGCGGTGGAAGCATAAACATGTGCTGAAATAAACTGTTGAAACACAAGACAAAAAGAGAAAAGAAAAGAACACGATACAGATGAGAACTCAGATGTATGCACGGGAAATGGAATCCATATATCTGAACACGAGACAGTCGCATACAACAGTGAGTCACTGGCTGCGTGGACACTGGCACTGGCTCCTCTCTCCACAGAGTCTGCAGATGGTGAAGATGATGATGACTGAGGAGGAGCCACTGAGTATAAATAGGCTGAAAAAGTGGGGAGCAATAATGCTGGTCGGACAGCATTAATGCTGGCCGACTGGTGCATAAAAATGCCCCAATGACATAAAATGCCATACCAAAAAAATACCTAAAATACCTAATAAAAATGCCCAGCCCAGATCAAGCTCAGACTCACACATGAGCTGACAAATACTCTGCTAACACCCTCTCTCAGATCATGGGTGATCTGATACAATACAATAGTACAATGAAAAGGGATCAGAAACTATACAACATAGAACCACCAAGTAGAACCATGGATACCCAAGCAGTGGGTGATCAAGCCACCACCAAGGTGCGTCGGAGAGAACCTGATGTCGATGTCGATCGTACCAAACACCTGAAAATAGAGAAGATCATAGCATGTCTCTGTGTCCATCACCAATGTCTCGTAGTAGCATACAAGACCATCCTGTCAAAAATGCCCTTGAACATAGGTGATCATGGATTCCCCGCCTTTGGCCAGACCGCCAAAGTGTCCCCTCATGTGAGCTCTAGACGAATGCCTCCCGCTCTCTGTCAAATAACCAGCTCAGCATGAACCTGGATATCAATCCCAGCTCCAGGATTTGATTCCGCCAGACTGAAGTCGATGCGTCAGGGACGTCCCTCTCTGGAACTTGTGCACTTGTATAAAAATATAGATGAGGCGCGGCTGCCCCATCTGAACACCCACTCACACTCCCTCTCTGGCACAAGAGAGTCGTGAGGGATGACCTCATCACCACCACTAGAAAGCAGCCGAGGAAGGGGCCACCAAGCCCTTCCCGCGATCCAAAGAAGAGGATCCCTTCCGCGCCTGGGACTTCACCTTGGTCGGAGGATCGGAGTCGGAGTCTGATGAAGGAGAGGACTCATTGGTAGAGTCAGCATCCCGCTTCGTCTTCTGCTCCTTCTTCCTGGAAGCCGCTAACTTCTTGCAGTCCTTCTGCAAATGTCCCTTCTTGCCACAGTGGTAACACTGGGCCTTCGACTTCTTCTTCCCGTCACCCCTCTCTGAAGCTACATAAGCCTCACCTCCATAATATGCCGGAAGCCGCCCCTGTAATCTCAAGGATGCCTCATGCTCAAGAAGCATCGAGGTCATATGTGTAAAACTGACAGGAGTCGATGATGTCTGCGCCCGCAAAGCATTGGCCACTCCATCAAACCCCGGGGGGAGCTTGTAGAGGACCGTCCCGACAAGATGTACCTCGGGAAGAGCAGATTGCATGTGCCGAAGCTGGTCCTGTACCTGCGTAACATGAAGAAGAAAATATTGAATAGTATCTTTCGGCTCAAACTTCATCTGCTGGAGCTGGCCATAAAGTGTGACGGCCCGCATGGTGGAAGGTGCCTGGTACATCTGCTGTAACTTCTGCCATACTTCAGGAGACGTCCTACAGGAGGTAACCGCCGGTAAGGCCGCTTTAGAAATACACCGAAGCAACGCCGAGTAAGCACGGGCATTGTCCGAGTCCCATGTGAGCACCGCTTCCTCATGGTTGTCCTCATCAAAGTCTTCAGGAAGAGGAAAAGGACGGAGAGGTCGAGCAAGAGCTCCACAGACGATGTACCATAGCCGCTTCTGCACAAACCAAGCTTTCATGACAGCACTCCATGTTAGATAATCAGGTCCATGTAACTTATCATCAGTGGAAGTGCACGGAGGAGCCATATGGAGAGGATAAGAAGAGAAGTAGAGAAGAGATGGAATTTAGAGAGGAAACACACCCAAAACACAAGCACAGACTACAGAAAGAGAGAGTTCACATGCAATAGAACCCAAAATCTGATCAATAGAAGACAAAGGCTGCTGCAGAAAGTCAAAAAATCAGTCAAAAACTGCCAAAAACAGAGAAAACGGCCTGAAGGAACAGCCACCCAGCCACGAGAGATGCTGAATCAGCAATACGCAGGCTGTAAACTGGAGAAAACAGGTAGAAAACTGTCGCCAGCCTGCAAATGAAAAACGCAGGCAGTAGAGGGTGCGTAGGCAGCAGAGGTGTGGAGGCAGCAGGCGATGGCAAAACTGCAAAAAACGCAGGCTGAAAACAGCCCCAAAACAGGTCGCCTGGCTGCGACAGCAGTCGTCTGATCAGCAGGGGTACAAAACAGTCCTGAAATCAGCAAGAAAACACAGCAGAAACACAAATCCTGAAAATTGATACCATGTCAGAAGTGGAGCAGCGGTGGAAGCATAAACATGTGCTGAAATAAACTGTTGAAACACAAGACAAAAAGAGAAAAGAAAAGAACACGATACAGATGAGAACTCAGATGTATGCACGGAAAATGGAATCCATATATCTGAACACGAGACAGTCGCATACAACAGTGAGTCACTGGTTGCGTGGGCACTGGCACTGGCTCCTCTCTCCACAGAGTCTGCAGATGGTGAAGATGATGATGACTGAGGAGGAGCCACTGAGTATAAATAGGCTGAAACAGTGGGGAGCAATAATGTTGGTCGGACAGCATTAATGTTGGCCGACTGGTGCATAAAAATGCCCCAATGACATAAAATGCCATACCAGAAAAATACCTAAAATACCTAATAAAAATGCCCAGCCCAGATCAAGCTCAGACTCACACATGAGCTGACAAATACTCTGCTAACAGGATCCCCTATTGCTGGCCTTTCAGGAGATTTTCAGCTCAGGACGGATGCCAGGGAGTCTATCGGAAGGTCTTATCAGTCTCTTTTTCAAAGAGGGAGACCGGTTGAAGCTATCCCAATGGAGACCGATCATTGTGTTGTCAGTGGCGTATAAGGCACTAACCAAGATGATCTGTAGGTGACTATCTCGTGCTTCCAGACATCATTTGTGACACACAGACAGGTTTTGTCCAAGATAGGAGCATCCTAGACAATGTCTTCACCTTCTTCAAGGTGATTGAGTGGGCCCAGTACAGTGGTCAGGGATTGGCTGTACTTCTCCTAGACTTCGAGAAAGCCTATGATAGGGTTGATTGGGACTTCTTAGAGGGCACCATGGTGAGGTTGGGCTTCTCCTAGGCATGGATCCACGGGGTCTTTGCACTTTATAGATTGGCTACCAATAGGGTTCTTATAGGTGGTAGGAGGGGGGAGGAGTTTCGGTTGGAGAGATCGGTCCGGCAGGGCTGTCCTCTGGTCTTGTATCTGTTCCTACTCTTTGCAAAGGCGATGTCTCACTTCCTCCGGTCACGTATGAGCGGGCTACGTGGCCTTCAACTTCCAGTGAGGGAGGAGACGGAGTTGTTAGATTCAAAGTATGCAGATGACACCACACTTTATATACAGGATGACGAGCTGATGTTGGAGAGAGGGAGGCAAGCTTTGGAGGTTTGCACTGTAGGAGCGAAAATCAACTGGCGAAAGTCGGTTGGTTTTCTTATGGATCCGGACTCTAGCACGGAGTGGGGTGTTCACTTGGGATTCCGATGGGTGTGCAGAGGGTAGGGCCGTCCGATACCTAGGGTTCCAGGTGGGACTTGATATCACTCTTGCCGAGCAGTTTCTTCCAATTCTCGACTCTATCAAGCGGAAGCTGACCTACTAGAGTATTGCTCGCCTTTCCTTAGCAGGTTGAGCCTTGGTGGTCAACCAGGTCTTCCTAGCGACAGCTTGGTACATTGCCTCGTGTTGGTGCTTTTCCTTGTCTGTGTAGTTCAGCTTCGTTGCCTAGTGCGAAATTTTCTCTGGGCCGGCTCACATGGTTCCAGTGATTCTCGAGCCAAGGTGGCGTGGGCGACCATCATCCGACATCAGTCTGAGGAAGGGCTTGGGATCATAGACCCAGAGTTCTAGAGCCTTGCCCTTTTGGGCAAGCTAGTAGTCCGTAAGCTCACACTAGGGGGGCAAACTTGGAAGGTTCTACTGCAGGAGGGTTTCCAAGAGTATATATCGAGGCTTGGTGCTGATTGGAGGCCATCCTTGATATGGATCTTCATGATGGCTAACAACAACAACAAACCACCCCCCCCCCCCCCCCCCCCCCCCCAAAAAAAAAATCAGTAAGGCCCTAATGCCAGGTTAGGTTAGAGATCGGGACGGGATATAGATTGGTGAGCACCCCCACATCTAGTTGGTGGTTGGGAGGCCGCCCTTGCTCGTATTATCAAGATGTGGTGGGAGGTGTACAGGATGATGGACTAGGAGGGGTTGCAGCAGCATCAGGTTGTCAGAGAGGAGTTGAGCTGAGGAGAATGGAGATTGACGCAGCGATACCTTAGGAGTAGCTTGACCACCCAATCTGAGAGCCGGTAGAGCCTGGCAAGGTATGGGCTGCTAGATTTTCATCAATAGGCATCCCCCTACAGGTGACAAGTAGAGTGGGCGGCGCCCCCTATGGGATTTTCTTCACCGTGCAGGAGGGGGGGCGTTTGTCCTTGAGACAGAGGGCAACAGGATGAGGAGATAGTTGTCCTTCCTTTGAGGAGGATTCGTGTGGTTGGTCTTTAGGGGAAGACTTGGCGTCTGGACCCTTATGTGTTCTCGGAGGAGTTTCAGGAGTGGTGCCTTTGGATATGGGAGAGCAAGCCACTTGAGCTAGAGTGGGACCCTCGAGAGTGGCTATGGCCGGCCACTGCGGTTGCCAAGAAGCCATTGAGGTTCTTGGAGTACACAACCAAGATTGGCAGACATGTACTAATGCAGGAGAACATGGATTGAGCACCTTCTCGTAGCAGATATTGGGTAGAGCAGAGCATCATGGATGCTTGTCGTCGGACTTTTTGGTGCCGCCTATGGGATAGTTGGAGGCGGAGGAGGGTATCATATTTCCTATGGCTTTTGGCACATGGAGGTTTGGTGATGGGGAGTTGGTTGGCCCAAATGCAGCAGGATGGAGGGTGTAAACGTTGCCCACAGCAGCTTTTGGAAACTCCAAAGCACATGTCACATTCTCCGCCGTCTGGCACCCAACCTTGGATGTATTTCGCGGGGAAGGTTTCTGCTGGCAGGTAGTTAGCCCAAGCCGTTTCCTTTTGTATGAGGCCGAGATGCAGGACACGATTTTTATCATTGAGACTGGGTCTTGCGCAATGGTTAGCTTTGAGGCTTTACACAGCCACCAAGTACTGAAGTCCAAACCAAATCGCTTTGATGTATGGGAGATCGTAGGGAGTCTTATTGGATGGCACATCTGGAAGGCACGCACGCTGTTAGGAGGTTTTTGGCGGGGAGAGCCTTTTAGTACATACGACTTTGGCAGAGATTTGGACTTCCATCATCCAATCCCTCTACAGCCGGTGGGACCAGGTGGGGCAAGGCGAGTCTCGAGCTTGTCAGGAGCTCCGTTTTCATTTTCTGCGCACTTGGGGCGGCTAGGACCCGTTCTTCATGATGTAGGCAGGCAGCCCTAGATGGTGATATATCCCCCCTCCATGGCTTCTTGCCCCCA
Source organism: Lygodium microphyllum (assembly GCF_053477565.2). NCBI lineage: Eukaryota > Viridiplantae > Streptophyta > Polypodiopsida > Schizaeales > Lygodiaceae > Lygodium > Lygodium microphyllum. The sequence continues at coordinate 75,319,955 of NC_141139.1, forward strand.
TCCCCCCTAGACCGCCTTGAGAGGCTTGTATACATGATGTATTTGTGACTTTGCATCAGCTCCAGCTAGTCTGTTGAGCATGAGCACTCCGTTGTAATCAGTTTTTTTGAGTAATATTTGCCAAAAAAAAAAAAAAAAAAAAAAACCTTCTCTTTATCTGTTGGGGGATATAGAAGGATGCTATATGAAGCACACAACAAAATCAAATGTCTTCCTATTTGAGTACTTTGTACAGGCAGCCATGCGCATATCCAGTACTACACATGAGAGTCTATGGGACTGAGTCTTGATATATTTGACTCATGTAACACATAAATTAAAAGGGAGTCCTCTTTGGAAAATTTTAACACTGCCCATCAATGTACTGACTTTCTCAAAATTTCCTTCAGATGTGGGAGACATTAAATATATATCATTACAATCCCTATGGGACATTGTAAGACATCAAAGGCGGGATTGACATTGAGAACATTCTATGTTATGTTATTGTAAGACATCAAAGACATTATAAGACAACATTTCAAGATATAGCTCGAAATTGATATTATGTAGCTATAGTTGTAATTGCTGTGACCAGTTGGAATGTGGGTGGTTTTACTGCATGCTAAGCTTTTTGGTATGATCCATAAGCAACTGTAGCTTTTCAAACCAGGAGAAATGCTTGAAGTGAAACTGATGCTAATATGTTCAGAAGTATCTATGCATTTCCTAATTTATGGTGTCAATTGAGAAAGAAAAGCATAACTGAATTCAATCATCTGTAATTCTCTTTAGGTCTTTTTGTATGATTGAATTAAGTTATGTCTTTTTGTCTCAGTTGGATTGTTTGTCTTTTGTTGAAATTGATGCAAGCTTTTTCTGCTTCTAAAAAGAACCTTTCTTGTGAAGAGTGTCTTGGAAGGCTACAATGGGACTATTATGGCGTATGGGCAAACAGGAACAGGTAAAACATATACACTTGGAAGACTTGATGAAGAGGATGAATCAAATCGAGGAATAATGGTCAGAGCAATGGAGGATATTCTTGCTGGAATTTCCCTGGAGACTGATTCTGTTGTGGTGTCTTATCTGCAGGTAAGATTGTATGTTGACACCTCTGTTTCTGGATTTATTTGATCCACTTTTGAGAGAGATGCATTCAACTTTGAGTAAAAGATAACATTGCAGATTCTAGTGTTATCTTTGAATTAATAGTTCATTACATGTGGATTTCTTCAGATTATGACCTAAGCATCCAATTATGCTTTCTCCTTTTTCCAGATAAGATCTTTCTAAGAGTTAAAATGATCAGAGAGCTACAAACAGCCCTTAAAGGATAACAAAAAATTGAAGAAAAGGGGAATTTAGTGCCTCTACGCTAACTGTCCTAGTGCAAAGCAACATTGTACAATGAGGTTTGGGGTGAGGGGAGGCAAGTGGCTTGTGATGCAACTAAGGATCTCCTAAATGGTTTACTCTGTGAAAAATTAGAGTGTCAAGAAGAGTCACGGTGTTTCTGGTGATGTTGAAAGTCTGTCTGCTTTGTAGCTTAAAAGTGGCTGCAAGATCATGCTTCATGTTGCACCTCAATGTTCATTTACAGTTGACCAAGTTGAGGTTTCTTTTCCAAACTCTTAAGCTGTAGAACATTCCAGCAGTGTGCATGCAACTAAGGATCTCCTAAATTGTTTACTCTGTGAAAAATTAGAGTGTCAAGAAGAGTCATGGTGTTTCTGGTGATGTTGAAAGTCTGTCTGCTTTGTAGCTTAAAAGTGGCTGCAAGATCATGCTTCATGTTGCACCTCAATGTTCATGTACAGTTGACCAAGTTGAGGTTTCTTTTCCAAACTCTTAAGCTGTAGAACATTCCAGCAGTGTGCATATGAGTTAGGGGGAGCATCAGCTCTCTTGTTACTCAGTTCATATTTAAAATGAACCACATATGCGAGTTGCTGAAGAGACCAACACACTACATCCATTGATAATCATCTTTGATATTTTCCACATTTAGTCTAACATTAATAGTATGCTAGTTTCTTTTGTTTCCCTCCATTTAGTTTATCATTTCTGACTCATTAGTATGGGACTATTTGTTCTGTAATGAGCTTGCTACAGTGTGAAGTTTTGTTCTGCTTTCGCTATAACATATACTTTGTATTTACAAAATAAGGCCTTTCTGACTGGATCAAGAGAGAGAAATATCCACATTTTGAATTATGCTGTAATGTTTAGCCAAAGTTCCAATCATAAAATTTGACATTTTTTTGGGTTATTGTGTCTTTCAATTGAAAGTCTGCTCTTACCAGTGTTGTTTTCCTTCAGCTTTATATGGAAATGATCCAAGACCTACTTGCTCCAGAAAAGGAAAACATTCCAATTGTGGAGGATCAGAAAGCAAAGGACGTGCTTGTACCGAGGGCTTCTGTTGTTGAAATCAAAGATCAAAAGAGTTTTGTGGAGCTTCTAAAAGCAGGGGAAGCAAACAGAGCTGTTGCAAATACCAAACTCAACACTGAGTCATCTCGCAGTCATGCAATCCTTATGGTAAGCTTTTTGATTTGTTTCTTGTAGACAATGTTTTATTAGCCAACCTACAGTGGAAAACTTTTATTCTTAGGATTTAGTTGATTTGATCAGGTTACCTAGATATTTAACTTACTGTCATGAATCCTCTGTCAAAAGTTACAACTTATTATTGTGTCATGCATTTCAAGGCACTGCTCTCATGATTGATGTAAGATTTACTGTCACTTAAAATGTCAGTCATAAAGAGGCTAAAATATTTTTGGAGCCTTTTGTGGACCTTGAAATCTAAAGTTTGAATGGATGGACTGTAAAGGTTTTTCATGCTTTTGGAATGATGTGCAAAATGTGTTATTAGTGATGATTGATCACGCATGGTATAAGGGGACCTACTTGAAGTAGGGAAATAGGGGATTAAGAGTCAATAAGTGGTTAACGATGATTGATCATGCATGGTAAAAGGGGACCTACTTGAAGTAGGGAAATAGGGATTTAAGAGTCAATATTATGGGAGATTCCCAACCATTGGAGACCAATTACTCTCATGCTTTTCACATACAACGTATTGCTAGAATGTGATTTATTGCTATATAGTATGCTAATTTATATAGTAAGGTCTTTGAATTATGTAAATTGACATAGCAAGACCACTTGACACGAGTATAGCAATTTATATTTCTAGTAATGATGAGGGCTTTAGCTTTAAATTAGGCCATGTAGTTGAAGGTTATATTTGCATGCAAGTACTCATGCAACAAATATCTGGATGCTTCACAATCTCAATGTATCACATATTTACTGTCATGTATTTGAAAAACATGCAACCGTAGAGCCTGGTTTTGTTGCTCAAAATCAGCCTTGGCAAATGGCTGACATATGAACATTGAATTAGTACTGTAGTTGTTTTAGTCTCTTTTAAGGGAAAAATTCCAACCGTTCTTAGTCAACTTGCCAGTAAAATGTTATGGCTAGCAGTCTGGTAAACCAGTTACCACTTTAGATGGCAACACCATGCATCTGTAATGTATTCATTGAAGTGCAATTTTATGAAATGCCAGCAGTTCAATAGCATATAATGACGGAGTGGATAGTAATGGGTAGGTGCTTCCATTTCAATGCTTTGTTTGCATCAAAAAATCCATATGGAGGAATAGAAGGTCTTTATTGCAACCTTATAAACTTGTTTCTCAACTTTATTAAATAGATAGATTGATGCCTGAAGACCTCCCGAGCTGCTGCTGCCACTGCCAATCACCCTTTTGCCCTTAGGCACCCCCATGCTGCTTCTTCCCGTACTGTTTCTCTGCCTGCACTGCTACAGGACAGCCCCTGTGCTGCTTCTCCCAGTGCAGGAATCTCCATGGCCGTTGCATGCGTGCTGCTACCACTTTCCTTTCTCCCCAGCCATCCCTGCCACTCACACCGTTTGTGGTCTGTCCTGCTAGCATTGGCCCCAGGACTGCCTTTCCCCTATCAATGCCTCACCACCCACCTGCTGCCACCACCCCATGCCAGCTTCTTCCCAGCCCCCCGCGGGCACCCAGCTGAGACAGATCCCCACCAGCTGGCCCCGCTCTTTGCGGCAGCTTTCATCCTGGACGTACAGCAACATGCTCGGAAGGGCCTTGGTGAGGCACAGCTTCAATCTGTCCAAACCATAGAGAAGGAATCAGAGGAGACTGTGAACTTTGGTCAGGTGGTAGGGCACTCTCCATCTAGGGCTCAACCTTGTGATTGGCTTCATCCCCATCATCATTTGCCCTGCCAATTGCTACCTCGGCCTACTTCCCCCACCCTCCTGGAGTGATGAGCCTGATGCATTGTTATATTTTCCTTATGTGTAGTGGAGCGGCCCCTCCCACATGGCCTCTAGCTCCTTTGCTTGAACCACAAACCAAAGTTTCCCCCAACATGCCCATCTTTTACGGGAGTTCTTTCATAGCATCCTTGTGATCTACACGAGAGTTGTGGGTTAGGTAGGGTTCTCAATTCCTTCGTAGGTGGGAATCTTCGTTATCCGCAAGTTGCACAATGGCAAGGCACATTTGCTAGCTCCACAAGATGGGTTGAATGAGGCTTTCTTTCTCTAAACTTTCCACTTTTGCAGCTGGATGAAGACACAATGGGAGGAGGTCTCGAGGACTCAAGTGTTTGAGCATATCTCTTAGTGGCTTGGAGAGATTGGGCTAGGGGTGTCCTAGGAGGTGCGTGATGGACATTAACTGGTGGCATGGGGCAGAGATCTTGCATCTTAGTATCCTTCTTTGGGCCTTGTAGTAGTGGCAACTACCATTGGATTTGCTCGGTTAGCTGTTTTCTCAAGCTGCCCAATACTACTAGATCTTGGCATGCTTGACAACATGACTCTTGTAGTGGCACAGGGAGCGAACCTCACCCCCCTCCATCCTTCGAAGTTTGATCAACATGGGGTGTAACGGATGCTCAAGCAAGGACAACCCTTGGTTCGTATGTAAGCTGGTGTAGTCCTTGGTTCCATAAAGTTTCTAGAAGATTCCAAACATCTTAGAACATTCTAGAAGATTCAAGAAAGTACTAGATGATTCTAAAAAGCTTCTAGATAATGCTTTCTAGAAGAGACTTGCATCAAGGTTTTCATCAACATTCCTTATGGCGTCACTTATGTATGCCATCATCTAGAAGCTTTCCCTTAACCTCCTCAATTCTAGTATAAATAGAGCTCTTGGGCTACAAGCCCTTCATTCTTGCCAACATTAGAAGTGTTATAAGCACGGCAAGTGCTCTTCGAGAGTGAGGAGATTGCTCTCATAAATTACAAGAGAAGAACTTGAAAGAGAATTTGAACTAGAACTTGATTGCGAGATAACTCGATTATAAGAGAACTTGATTACAAGGATTGCAAGAGAAGACTTGATATAAGGCAAGGCTAGAATTGGAAGAGGATTCATCTCGCAAGAGCCTTACAATTGCTATTGTCAAGATTGAAGGGCATGTAGCCCAAGACCCCTATTTATACTGGAATTGAGGGGGTTAAGTGGAAGGTTCTAGATGATGACATCATTGATGACATAAGCATCATTGACATAAGTGATCACATAAGCAATGTAGATGTAAGACTCGATAAAAGCCTCTTCTAAAACTTTCTAGAGAATTAACTAGGACCTTCTTAGTATCGTCTAGGACTTTTGAATCTTCCAGAATGTTCTAGACTAAGCTATTTGAATAGACATGTCCAGCTCCAATGAAAACTAGGAAAGAGAGACAACCATTTAATAACAGAGGTGTGTTTGCATTGTATAGATCAGCCACCAACAGAGTGATCATCGAAGGGCGTAGATGGGTAGATTTCTAATTAGAGAGGTCTATTCATTGAGGCTGCCCTCTAGAACCATGCCTCTTCTTACTCTTTGTGGAGACAGTCCTACTTTCTTTTCTTGAGAGAGCAGCTTGCAAGGTCTTAGACTCCTTGTGAGGATAAATGCAAAGTTGGTGGACTTGGAGTATGCAAACGACAGGGTTTTCTATGTTGAGGATGATCAATTGATGTTGGAGAGAGAGATTGGCATTGGAGATGTTTTGCACATTTGTTGCAGGTGCGAACCAGGAGGGCTTTCAAGGGTGTAGATAGGTGGCGGGATTTCAAAGGGGGCCAAGAGAAGGGAGATTGTTGCAGTGATCCCATAAGAGTGGCTAGATTCTCCCATCAAAGAGCTTGTGCAGTTTGGAGAGGTGTGGGCTGCTTGGTTCTCACTGATGGGTGTCCTTGTGCGGATAGTAGACAGAGTAAGTGGTGCTCCCCACAATATTTTCTTCATAGTTCGAGTGGTAGTCATTATGACAAAGGACAACAGGATGAAAATTTGCTCACCATCCCTTGGAGGAGGATTCACATTATCGGCCTCCAAGAGAAGACTTGGCAGTTGGACCCATATGTAACTTGGGTTGAGTTTTGGGAGTGGCATCTCTAGATTTGGGAGAGTCAGCCTCTAAATGAGCTAGAAAGGGACATTGGAGAGTGACTTTGGCCAGCCGTGGCAGTTGCCAAGAAGCCCCAAAGTTCTTGGCCTAGAGAGCTAGGATCATCAGACATGTTTTGATGCAAGAGGACATGGATTGAGCACCCTTGCAACATGCACTAGGTGGAGGACATCATCACAGATGCTTTCCACTAGACATACTGGCGATGTTTTTGGGATAGCTAGAGGCCATGGAGAGTGTCCTACTTCATTTGGCTTCTCCCGCATGGGGGCTTGGTAGTTGGGGGATTGGTTAGCTTATATGTAGCAAGTGTTTCCCACAGCAACACTTGGAAACTTCAAAGCATTGCCTTTGGTCATGCGAGGCAACTGAGTTGGTGTGAAGAGGAGTTCGTTGTATTTTCCATTTCATGTGGTGCCTAACTGGGGGTGCATATCTTGGGGGCCCTTTTTGTTGGCAAGTAATTGGCTATGGTTGCCACTTATTGTACGAGGTTGAGATGCATGACACAATTTTCATCACCGAGGCAAATTATTGTGCCGTGGTCGGTGTAAAGAAATACTTGTCTACATATAACAAACACAATCGTACAACAAAGCACAATTTGATAAAGAAAATTATTAGGGTTAGCGTAACTTAGAGATAGTGAACACTAAAGATGAATAACAAATGAATGAATATATACAATGCTCAATGCAGCAAATGCACTATCCAAAGTGAATACTGACCCTCGAACTCTCGTGTCTCTAGGATTGGGGCAGAGGGTATGAGCTAGAGTGTGTGTCATACTTTGATAGATCTTGCAGACAGTCTTCAGAAATAGTTTGGCAGCAGCAAACACAGCTCCGCAATTGTTGAATCAGTGTTAGATGCAGCATTTGGATGCAAAATCAGCAAACACAGGCTGAAATGATGATGTGGCAGGCACGCAGTGGCAGCAAACTGCAATATGCAGGCTGCAGGCTGATGTGGATTGGCAGGTGGCAGCAGAAACAGAAAAATGCTGATTGAATGATGACATTAGTAGCTGGCGACAGCAGATCTGGACATGGTGATGGCCGAAAGATGATCAATAACAGTAAACACAACAAATCTGGTTGTCCAGCAGGCTGGAAACAGGTTGCCAGCAGTAGAAGAAGGCTGGACAGATGCGCCAGATGATGTACAACAGTAGACAGCAGCTCGAATTGAGATATTATCGGCAAACGTGGTGTGGACAGCACGGGCTGCGGACAACAGTGACAGGCACCAACAATTTGCAAAACAAGATTGGGTTGAGTGACGGGCAGCTTGTCTATTTATAAATGGATGGGTCCTCCCAAATTAGGGTTTGGCATATGGGACACAAAAACTCTTTGAGAATTCATTTCGTTTTTGATGAAAGTTTGGTAATTTTGAGATTTTAGGCTATAATGCATTTAGCTCTACAGTCATTTTGGATGCATTGCTCATCTGCCAGGTATTGGAATACGCACCGTTGTGCTCAAAGGTGTCAGATTATTAGGAGCCTCACAAGGTGGCACATTCGGAAGGGATGCTGTGAGCTGATCTTTTGCGGCGAGTGCGTCTTTGCATATGCGAGCTGGGCGATCTTTGGATATCCATCATCCATTGACTCTATGGTGGCTAGGGCCAGGTGCAGGGTGAATCTTGGGCCTGCCATGAGCTCTGCCATCATTTCTTGCTCGCAATGCAGGCTGGCAGCCCTCAGTGGCAGTTTACTCCTGGTCCGTGGCTCCTCCATGGCTTCTTGGCCCCATACCCCCTAGACTGCCTTAAGAAGCTTGTATATATGATTGTTTTGAGACTTTGAATTAGTTCCAGCTAGACTGCAGTCTGGTGATCACGTGTACTTCATTGTTAGATTCTTTTTTGCAATATAATCAGCCACATTGTTACCGCCCAATTTCTTTTTTCAAATAGATAGACTTAATCATAGAAAATCTACAAAATAATTGTTTGAAGTGCTCAGTCTCTATGGAGACAATACCACACTCACACTAAGAGTTGTACTACTACTAGAATTTTCTTGGATAGACTTTCTAGTTAGTTACAAATTTACGTTGCTGGTTTCCTTTTGGGAAAGAGTTTTCATGTTTGGCATCGTTTCTTCTAGATTATTAGAGCACTCCAAGTTCTTTGGTCGGATTACATATTATAGAAAGAAAGGAATCACACATTTCTTGGAGCTGGTTCTTTTGATGCCTACAGTTTCTTTAGACACTTATTATTGCAATCCTTGTATTATAGTTGCCATTTTGGTGATAAAAATATAATTACATAGATGCTTTTTAATATTTTAAACATTTTTTTGGATAGTTTTTGCTTCAAGGATCATTCCCTTTGTACAATTGAACCAAGGACCATTGATCTCACCAATCTGAATAAAGTTTACAGGAGCAAGCTGTATGGTTGTCTCCTATAATGACATAGCATTGCCTATTTAGTGTTAAGAATGTTCTTGTTTACATATTTATAGTATACAGTGATGAATTGCATATTGATTCGACCTTAATTAATGCAGGTTAATGTCAGAAAGGCTGTTGGTCAAGATGAAACAACTTTTGCCAATAGCGAAAGCACTGCTTTTGGATCCATTGAGTATTCAGCTCCCACTATCAGGAGGAGCAAATTATTAGTTGTTGATCTGGCTGGCTCTGAACGTATTGATAAATCAGGTGATTAGTCTTGTCACATTAGGACAAACCTAGAACGTGCAATGCCTTTAAGATTTGTACAAGTCATGAGCAAACTTGAAAGTTCTGAAAATGATAGGGTCTGCTGTCTGCACTGTTTAACAGCCTTAGCTTGTCTTATACACTTGATTCATAAGAGAAACTTATAAAAGCATCTATATTTTTTATCTCAGGAGTGGGGGGGTTTTCACTTGAGGAAGCAAAATCTATAAACCTATCACTTACTGCACTTGGAAAGTGTATAAATGCTTTGGCTGAAGCTAGTCCACATGTGCCTATCAGAGATTCAAAATTAACCAGATTACTTCGGGATTCCTTTGGAGGTGAGTTTACATAGAATCATATTTCGCTTGCTGTTTTTAGAATTGTTTGAAATCTTTTGCTAACTGTAATTTCTGCATATGAACAAATAAATCTGTCTATTCATGCCTGGCATTGCTAAGTATAATTAGCACTACCAAGCATCAAGGATCCACTATTGACAAGTTAAACCACAGAACTGCTTGTTCAGAAGATTTTGCAAAGAAGATAGTTCAATTAAGTACAGAAAAATGAACTGAATTTGTGCAGCCAAAAGCTACAAGAGTTGGATGAAGAGATTTTTCTCATCTAAGAAGATCTAGACCTGAAGTGCAGGATTTGAGTGTTGCTAAAAGCACCACATTCTCATTCAGCCCTTAAAAGTATCTAAAAGCATCTAGGGGCGGCTGTCTCATCCTTGATTTGCTCATTTTAGAATATGGATAGTTTTCATTTTCTGCATCCATAATACATATGTAACAAAATGTCTTTAAAAGGGGCTTATTTTACCCAAAATTATTGATGAAGGGAGAAGGTACATTCTAATTGCAAGCCAATCATCTCTTAAACATTGGAATACACATGTAAGAATTTCTAATAGTTCCCAAGGTCTATGAATACGTTGGAAAGAAGGGCTCAAGTACCAGACAATTGCAGATTTATCATCTATGACAGCCTTTTAGCATTTAAGTTGAAATTTCATACTCTTTTTGTGCCAAAATTTGCTCGGGTACGAAAATCTCATCCATCTCCTTAATCTCTAGTTGAATGTTGGTAGATACATTTTCAGGCACGGCACTATGAAAAGGCCTCAACAAGCTCACACGAAAGGCACTGTGTATCTGCTTTCTATACTCTGCCTTATTTTGCTAGTAGACAACCATGTCATCAAAGAATGTGCCCACGAATCCCCTATATGGCATGCAATTGCAATCCACCATCCAATTAAATGTGGTGGGAGCATTCCTAAGCCCAAAAGACACGACAAAAAACTCATACAACCCAAAAGACGTTTCGAATGTTGTCTTAGGTACCTCCTCAAATCTAATGCAAATCTGATGATACTTTTCAAATCAATATGGTTGAATAGGGTTGCTCCTTGCAATCTCTATCCATAATATTATCCATAATGTTATCAATTGGAGGGATCAAAAATTGATTTTTTATAGTGATTTATTCAAAGCACAATAGTCAATGCACATACACCATGAACCATCCTTTTTCTGCACCAAGAGCATTGGAGAATAAAAGTAAGATAAGAGGTTGAATCAATCCTTTTTTCTATAGCTCATTCACTTGATTTATTATCTTCTGTATTGGGTTGTACTTACCCTATTGTGGGGCTTATTAGGAGGGCTATTTTTAGGGAGAAGATTTGTGCTATGATCTTTCGGTCGTTCAGGCGGCGACTATCCTGAAAGTGATTGAGAGAAGCAATCAACATACATTTTTAGAAATGAAATGTTATCCTTCTTTAACTTAGATATGTTTCCAACATTTTCAGTATCAATCTTATGCTTAGTGAAATCCAAGTATGCTAAAAGATGACTTTTTCATTACTTTAGAAATGACAGCCTCCGATACAACAAGAAGAGATTTTCCTTTCAACAATGAGCCTTGTCCTTATATTGAATAGTGATCACTTTAATATATGAATCAATCATTGTATGCATATGATGGCACCAAGGCATATCAAGCAAGACATTACAACTCTCAACAGTGCAATGAAAATCCTTGCTATTCACATATCCTTGAATGTACAAGTGAAGCTTCCGAATGAGGGCTGTGATAGGCTTTGCATGGCCCTTGCATGCCATACTAGCTTTTTTTGTGGGTCCTATCTTATCCTCTCTAATGCCTAAACAGGTTGCCATGCCCATGGAGATAAACTTGGCTTTTGTCCCATTATTAGAGAAGATTAGTACATTTTGATCTTTGATTTCGTTCCATGCTGTGTAGAACTCAATAGCATGATCATTGAGCTGATCACTAACAAGACATTACAACTCTCAAGCAATGCAATGAAAAACTCCGCTATCCACATATCCTTGAATGTACAAGCGAAGCTTTTCAATGAGTAATGTGATAGGCTTTACATGGCCCTTGTATGCCATATCAGATTTTCCCATGGATCCTATCTCATTCTCTCTAATGCTTAGATAGGCTACCATGTATGTCTGAAGATAAAGTTGGCTCTTGTTCCATTATCAAAGAAGATTAGTGCAAATTATTCTTTGATTTCGTCTCATGTTGTGCATAACACAGTAGCAAGATTTGGCACCAATCCAATTGATGTTTTGGGTTCCTTTCCCTTAGGATCTCCTTGATTTTCTGATTTTCTAGCTTGTTGACTATTGGGACGATCCTTTGCCATATACCATCTTGTTCACAAACAAAGCATTTATTTGTAGCTCTTAATTCCCTATGTTTTGTGATTGATTTTCAGCCCTTTCGTTGCTCTTTTGACTTCTTTTCAACCAGATTTTCAGATTTGCCCTTTTTCTCAACCTTTGATAACTTCTTATTTGACTTTTTTCCATTGTCTTGGAAGCTCGAATCTTTCCTACGCAGCAATGTATCAACTATAGTAACAATTTTATGAATTGAGACATACTGGACAGGGTGGATTTAATAAAAAAATCATTGATTTTTTTGGAAGGTTGCATACATACTTGTTAACTTGCTCATGAGGAGGAATGGAACGACAAGAAGTCAGTGGCAATAGGGCATTCCAAAACTTCTTATTATACTTTCTAATTTCTTGCATTGTGTTGCATCAAGTTTTTTTGAAGTTGTCATGATGTCCACCTCAATGTACTAGCCAACCAATTCAATGTAAACATAAAACATTTGCTTGAGTTGTACAATGCTCTACCTTGCATAAAGAGTGTGGACCACCACTACAATGCATTCCCCTTCAAGAAAGTGGCTACTTTTTGAATCCTTGAGGATTTGGTAAAGTTTCCTCCCCAATAGGCTGCATCAAATTGTTGAATAAATGTCAAAAGCATTTGCATGACCAGCACTCATTCTTTGAGCTCCATGAGCACCTGGGGAAGCAGATGTATGACCAAACATGCCACTTTGTGTCCCATGCATCATGCCAATGCTGCCATACATGGGGTTATGCATATTACCAGCTATACTTGGATACATTTGGCCTTGCACACCATGCATTGGTTGCTGCATACCATAAGGAGTTGTCTTATACATTCTTGTATATAGTCCTTGACCCACCATAGCATGGAAAATAGTGCCACCACCAAAGTATCGTGGCTACCCAATCATTGCATGTATGGCCAACTGTCCAAATCCCATTGGACTGGCACTATCAAGATGGCCTTGCATTTGGGTATTTAATGCCATTGGTACCATTTGCTTTTGCTCATCCCCAACTTTGGGTGCATCTTTAGGTTGTGGTGGTTGACTTTTGGAAGCTTCTTGCTGCCCAAAGGCCTTTGAGGATGACATCTTTTTCTTGCCCTTGCTGTCCTTTTTGGGAGGATTAAAAAATCTCTGAAATTGTGGATCTCTGGTCGATTGAACAATGATGTCAGTTGCTGCCTTGAACAAAGCCTTGAATTGGTGTCATATTCTTCACCTCCTTCTTGGTCATTAGCATCTTGTGGCCTTGAATTGGTGTCATATTCTTCACCTCCTTCTTGGTCATTAGCATCTTGTGGCCTTGAAGGATCCATTTCTTGGTCAACAGCCACATTTTCTCCTTGTTGTGCATGCTTAAACTTGTTCCAAGATTAGGCATTGCATTTTCCCCTTAATTACGTGCATTTATAGAATGAGATGCATCATCCCTACTTGATCCCATCTCACTGTAAGATGACATACTTGTTGCAAATGCTCAGCTGGACACAATTTAACTTTGGTCAAAACTATGTTGGGTAAGGGGACCAGCTTTGAAAATCACATTGATGTTGCTGAGCCACAGGTAATATATGATATCATTGAAATGACATCAATAAAATGCACTTTTATTAATGTCTTCTGAATGTGTTGATATGATTGAGATGGCATTAATTTGATTGATTTACAAAAGAATAAGTTTACATAACTTATTTTGCTCCATCCCTGTTTTTCTGTCACAGGTACTTTGGAAAGAATGTGCAGAAAGTGATATCTCCTTTTCAGCTTTTTGTCCTAGGTGCTTTGAAATTTTTTTTTTCATCTAGTAATAATTTTATTTTATTGCTTCTTAATCACTATAACAGGGACAGCAAGGACATCATTAGTAATAACTATCGGGCCATCACCCAGGCATCGTGCAGAAACGTCAAGTACAATCATGTTTGGGCAGCGGGTATGGCAACATGTGCCAGTCTTTAGTTGCAAAATATGTACTGTTTGAAGTTTGGTCAAGATGTGTGAGTCTTTAGTCAGAAAATCTTTGACAACTAACATGTGTTGGCAGCACCATTTTGATGATTGGTCATCCTAAATGCACAACCTTTTCTGTACAGGCAATGAAAGTTGAAAATATGGTAAAGCTGAAGGAAGAGTATGACTACAAGAGCCTTTGCCGGAGGTTGGAGAAAGAAATCGACAAATTGCTGATTGATAATGAAAGACAAACTAAAGCTTTACTAGGTGCAGAGGATATGGAAAGAAGACTGGAAGAGGTAAGAGCATTTGGTATTTCTATTGACCTGGCTTTGTTGCTTGAACTTGAGTTTTAAAAAAAGAACCCAGCTCCCCATCTTTGAGAGAGTTCTAAAACTGATGCATGGTAATTTGTGTAGATTGTGGCTACTGAAAAGTTAAAGCACGAAAAAGATATTCTTGAAGTTTCAACTAGTCTAAAAAAGGTGCAAACTGAAAATCAAAGGATGGAGGATGAATTGAGGAGCTGTCACGAAGAGCTCTGCATTCAAAAAGAGGTAAGGTCTAGTTGAACAGGAGGGTTTTGAATGCCAGATATTCTACAATAGCATGTACCTCAACTAATAGTAAATGAAAAGCTCTTGTAGTCATAGCCATGCATATGTTGGCTACAGTTGTTGCTAGATAATAATGTGGGAATAGGGTTGAGAAAGATTTTTTGCTGCAGAGATGTACGGTGTTAATTCAGTCAAAATGCTTAGATGATGTCAAAAGTCTTAGATATTTTACTGCAGAGATAGGTGGTGTTGATTTGACAAAATAAACACAAACATCTTTGCAGTATTGTATGTTTTCTCGAGCTTATTGCCACAATACTATAAAAAACTGTAGAATGGGGTACCTAGATGAGCATTAAGCATTGATGCAATGGTAACAGGTGTTTTCTTTCAAAGGAAAATCAACTCTAAATCGGTTATGAGCCACTAGTCACAGGAAGCTCATGTCTGCTCCTGCAGACTGATCCTTCCTCTGCCAGTGACATGCTGTCTTTGCCTCTACCTTACTGTTTATCTTCTCTACTGCTTCCATTTTACCTTCCTTGAGACCTCATATTTTCCTTGTTGTCCTTGTTTCTGTCTGCTTTTGCAACCTGTCCAGTTCCCTTCTCCTTGTTCCATCATCATAGGCTTCTGCCCCTTTGCTTCTCTTGTGCAAAATATTTTTTCTTCTCTTTCCATTCCTTCTTCCTCCTACTTGTCCACCTATGTTCCCCTCTGTGTCATCTTAAGTCACCACTTAACCTTCCTCTCTTTTCCCCAGATATTCTTTTACCTCATATGACACCATGATTTCAGTTGATTTTTCATGGGATTATGTCTCATGTGCTAGCTCACAAGATCGTGCAGTCATTTGCAAGTTAAACACCAAATCTTGGAGGAGTTCAAGCACTTGAAGCTTCTTCACTTATCTGCAACATGTAAGGTGGCCCATCTGGAGGCTTGGCACATAACTTTATTCAAGGGAGCTTGGTCCAAATCCAACTCAAGTAAGTGTAGTACAACCTTTCAAAAATGATACGATTGTTTTATACTTTTGTTGGCAGTTGAAGTCCTTTGGTCACTTTGACTCCATGATGTAATGGAAGCCATTGGTAGATGATTTGATGCCTTAGAAGATTCCCTTTCTTATGCTACCACTATTGTCATTGTTGAGATTTCTTGCGGTGGGTCGTCTACTTTTCTCCACCATTTGTATCCTTTGTGGACACATATTAGAGACTTAAACCACTACCTCTCATCTAGATCCTAGACTTCTATCCCTACTTCTCCATGCTGTCCTCTGCACTTTGAAGACCCCACAAAGGTTCCTAGGCCCACTAAGTATTGGAGTATTGATCCGCCATGAGACAAGCAGTTATCATCTCCATGTATGCAAAATAACAATGCAACTGATTGGCAAGAAGGGAATTGGCAAAATAGCCAAAAGTGTTTGGTGTTGGTGAATATGCATTTGTGGTGCTCAGTGGAATGAATTTTTAGTGACTGAATTAGATTAGCTCCAAAAAAGGTGATGCATCTTCACTGGCTGCTCTACATCTCTTACAACCATTTGCTATTTGGTATCCTTTGCAAGTTTCCTGTACACCTGGTGGTAGATTTAGTCAAATAGCAGAGGTTTTGGGGATAATCATCAATTGAATGTGGTGCAAGTAAACTTATTATTCCTTTTCAGTTAAAACATGTTTCAAAGAACATTTCTGATGTATGCCTCTTATTCAATTTCTGCATCTACAATCAGTGGCATGAATTAATTGGAGGCACTGGCTCCAATGGCCCTTTAGGTTGCTCCAAGTAGCCTATCACGCATCCTAAGCACAAAGCTTCTACGTACCTGCAGAAAAGTTAGCTGACACAAGAGTGCTGTATGTTTCATGTAAGATTGACAAGTTAGTGAAATTTAACAGGTGTTTTGGGCAGAACACTTTTCATCAAAGTTCATGGAAGCTACCAGCTGTTACAAAACAGAACCTTCAACAAAGGCTCTACAGTTTATAATGGCTCAGAGCACTTATGTTACTGAAATAGGACTTCTATATGCCAGCTAATAATCCCTCTTACCAAAACAATTGCTCATAAGTGGGATATATCATGCACTCACTGCTAGAACTTGGAAGGCGTACTTTGAGGCAGTAGACCTGATTTCTTCATTATTTTGTCAGAAATTGCATCAGTGAGATTTTTAATAGTTTTTAGAATCAATATGAGGATGTTTAGCTTCATGCAACAGTTGAATGAATGGTTTCTTCTGAATCTTTCAGAGAGAACATTAATGTAATGAAATTATGGTGCAGAGGTTGAATGAAGAGTCCAAGCAGCGAGAGAGATTACAAGTGGAAAACAATCTTCTTAAAGAAAAATTATACCAATTACAATGTGAGGTTGATGAGGTGTGACATATGCATTCTGTTTCTAGTGCTTAATGTTTCTTTGGCTTGTGTGGTTAGAGGCTTTATTTTATGGCTTTTACTGGAGCCTGAGTTAGTACCTTCTGGTTGATTAGATGAATAAAAGATTTGATCAAATGAGGAGACATGCTAACAAATCAGATAAACCAGTGACCATACAGAAGCTTTGTCATAGTAAAGATGGCCTCAAGGGTCAGAAGTCAACAATTGTGAAGTTGTTTGAACAAGGTAAGGCTAAAAAGTTGTGACTGATAGAAAGAGTTTATGTTCAGGTCTTCATTTAAAATGATTGTTTGGCCTTCTTCAAGAAGTTACCTTTGCTTCAGATATTCTCGATGCAAATTTTGGAGTCTTTGGAGCATGTATTTTCATCTGAAGCATGTACATCAAAACATTTTGTAAAGACTAAAAAGTTATGGCCAACAAAAAGAGCTAATGTTCAGGTTTTCATTTTGATGATTATTTTGGCCTTCCTCAAGAAAGTGCTTTGGCTTCAGACATTCTTGATGCATAATTTGGAGTCTTTGGAGAATGCATTTTCATCCGAAGAATGCACATTTAAAAAACATTTTGTTTTCAATGATTAGAGCTATTATTATTTTATATCAATGCCTTTGAAAGTATGCTAACCGTGCAAGCTCCAAATTGGAGGAGATTTCAAGCTCTTTTTGAGGTACAGGAAAGTGTTAACAGGGATAACATGGGAAGAAATTGGAACTTTCAGTATAAACATTGTATCTTCAGATTAGCTTAAGCAGGGTAACAAAGAGTAAGGGTGTTCGTTGCAAATAAAGTCGATGTGATTTTCTGCTATAGAAGTGATAGGAGTCTTGTCAAACATGTTTTTTTGTATTTTAGGTACTGTACAATCAGATTTAGTTTTGACACTATGATTTCAAGAGAAACTCTTCTGACATGCTTTGCTTCCTGCAGTGGGCTTGGAAAACCTGTTGACACTGCTGGTATCAGCAGATGATGATGTTCGAATCCATGCTTTGAAGGTCATTGCAAACCTTGCAGCTGATGGTATGTATCACGTGCCTTATGTAAGCTTCCGAAGAAGGGTTAGTCTGTAGTATGTTTGTTTGTTTGTTTCCTTTTTTTTTGTTGGGGGGGGGGGGGGAGCAAGATTCTCCCAATGATGTCGTTATGATTTTGTTTTCTTTTCTTAACTGGCAGAAAAGAACCAAGAAAAGATAGTTGAAGCAGGCGGCCTCCAGTTGTTGCTTAACATTTTGGAAAGCCCCATAGATGAGGCTGCACGCCGTGTAGCTTCTGGGGCGATAGCAAATCTTGCGATGAATGGTAAAACCTGTATAGACACTAAGCAAACTGCTTGCTCATTTGGATCACGTCTTTACAATGTCTAGATGCAAGGGCATGCTGAATAAACTTCTTAATGGTGAAAATGGGTTATATACACTCTCCCCCAATTAAAAAAACATCAGTCATTATCATCTTGGGAGGTCCCATAGATGAGGCTGCATGCATTGTAGCTTTTGAGTTGATAGCAAATGCTGCATCAAACTGCTTGATCATTTGAACTGCTTCTCAACAGTAAATGAATTGTATCCTCCTCCCCTTCCTCCTCTTCCTTTGTCAGCTTCGTCTTCATCGTTGTCTTCTACCTTCTCTTTATCCCTTAATTTACCTGTATGATTGAGAAATCAAACAATTGCAATCTTTGGAAGGTGTTAGCTACCCAATGAAGCTCTTAAGTAATGTCTTTAAAAGGCCAATGTGGCCTATGAGACCAAAGCAATACATACAATGATGGTGTGTTTCTCATCTCGAACGAGAAAAGATGAAAAACATGCCTATAAGACTGAAAAAATGAAATAGTGTCCTATAAAAGGGAAACATGTCAATGATCTAAAAGTGAAAGTAGAAAAAGGAAAACTCTCCATCAATGAGATGTTTGTCCTCTAAGGAGGTGTATCTCTGCATGGTTGAGGCGTCTCGGCATCCGTCTCCTGTGGCGCTCAATGATGGCTTTAATTTGTCTGTGGTGTGGATGTCTAGGCCTTTGTCCGGGTGGACGTGGGCGCCTAGACCGGCTAAGTGCCACTACTCTATCCAAAGGGACACCTACAGAAGATGAGGTCCAATGATGATGTACTCTTGTAGGCTGTGTGGCAGTAGTAGTGATATCTGCCATACTCTGTTGTGTATTAATGAAAAAGTCAGTGACTGCTCTCTGTCTATGTGAGCCGAGCTGTGGGAGCCTCCTACTCCGTAGAATTGTTGCTCTGCGGCTTTGGAGCTCCAAGAGGAAGAATCCCAAGCATCTCTGATCCTCAAACTGCATGATCCGTCTCAAGGGTCCAAAACCCTCTCGAAACAGAGAGTGGTATCTACCTCGTATATCATAATATACAGTGCATCGGTAGATGTAGTGTTCCTCTGTCTCTGGCTCTCTGTCGCATAGTGGGCATATGCGTTCCTCTGTCTGTATACCCTCCCATCTGCCTGTCTCAATCCTCAGGTGGTGGGATGAGGTGTGGATTTGACCAATAACTGTGCATAGTCTGAGGCAACTGTGTGTCCATGTAATTGGGTCGGGTGATGAAACCATCCTCAGATACTTGAAGGAAGTGGGTCTGGTAGTGTGCCATCCTCGTGCCATGGGGGGAGGGGGGCCAGATCTAGGTCTTCTTCGTATCTAACTTCAGTATGTCTGCTCTAATCACATGGTTTAGCTCTGATTAGCTTAGGTCAAGTGTAGGGCAATCCAGGCTATAGTCAAAGGGTGGTAGTCTGTCAATCTGCAGCCCATGTAGACTCATCCATGTACTCATCTGAGCATACCAACAATGTCTGTCACCATTTGTTGCTAGTTGTCTAGAAGAGGGCAGGGCTAGCCGTGGGTATCTATCTTGAGGGAGCTCCCATAGTCTATGTATGAAAGTCACTGCCTGGACCAAGGCCTCAGCCACCATGGGTGATGCTCCCAACTCAGCTCTGATAATCTCATGTGGGGTCGAGCTCTTTGCTCGTATCATACGTGAGATCATCATGACCAGTGGTCTTTCCATATGCTCCCACCCGTCATAGTATTCCTTCTCTGGTCCATCCTGGTCTCCCAAAGGCTATCTCCTCGTGTGAAAGAGACTCGGACCCCAAATAGCTGCCCCATATAGGAGTGTGGGTGTAACCAGGGTGTCAAAAAGCCACAATTTGGTGCGCAGCTCATGAAATTGTATGTGAGCACATTGCCTCTCCAATGCACCTAAGGCTGCATATGCTTTTGCCAAACGAGCCTCTGATGTCTCTCTCCAAGAGAACTGTGGTCCCTTCAATGTGACCCCCAAATAGACATATTGCCTAACCATCTCCATTGGCTCTCCATCAAAAGTAAACTGGTGCTCAGCTTTTGTCACCCAAGCAGCTGAAGTGTTAAATACCATAACTTTAGTTTTCTCAAGGTTCACCTTAAGATCTCTATCTCTCCAAAAAGCTGATAATGCATCCAAGTGTCTATTTAGTCCCTCAGGTGAGTCAGATATAAGTACAATATCGTCGGCATAAAGCAGTAATGGTATCAACACTCCAGCTAGGCTGGCTCCGGCTCCACCAGTTCTGTCCACATATTTTGAAATTTCATCTATGTACAACCCAAATAGTGTCGGTGAAAGTGGACAGCCTTGTTTCACCCCAATGGTGCTATTGACTGTATCTGAGATGCCCTCAGGTGTTCTAACTCTGCCCGTCACTGTCTCATACAAGGCATAGATACTCCACTATATCTCTACAGGCACATCAATGTTTTGCATTCTTCTCATGAGTCTAGCACATGGCACTGTGTCAAAGGCCTTGCGAAAGTCCACAAAACAGCAGTAGATCTTTTTCTTGAATGCCTTGCCTTCTTCGATGATTACCCTCAATGTAAAGATATGGTCTAGAGTTGTATATCCCCTCATGAAGCCAGCCTGGCATTTTGATCTCAGGCCATGCATCTCGGCCCATTCACTCAATGCTTGTTCCACGATAGAGCCATATATTTTGGCCAGCATGTGTCCAATCATGGTAGTTCGATAGTTACTAGGTAGCGCGGGGTCTCCACTCTTAAAGAGTGGCACAATAATATGGTCTGACCAACAGGTTGGAAATCCCTCACAAACTGCCTTGTTAAAGATGTGAGCCAGCGTTGGTGCCAAGATATCACAAGCATGCGCGAAGTGTTCAGCTACTAAACCATCATGATCTTGGGCTTTTCCATTTTTCAGTTTCCATATGGCATTCCTCACTTTTTTTTCTGTGAAAAATCTGCAATTTGCTGGTCTTGAGGTTGAGGGGAGTGGCATAGGCTCTTGGCCAGGAACATCATAGAGTGTGCAAGCATATCCATGCCAATCATCCGGTCTAGTAATCTGTAAGGGTGGCCGGTTCTCATGCATCTTTTTCCATGCTCTCTTGCTGTCCTGTCCCAAGAACATGGAATATATTTCTGTTTCTAGTCTGCTCAGGTATTCCCGCTTCTTTTTGCATACCAATCGTTTGAAGAGTGTTCGAGCATGCTTATGTGTACATATGCCAAGTGCCACCTCTCGTTGAAAACGTGCTCGTGTCTCTCTGCACTCATCATCATACCAGCCATTCTGTGGGGCATTACCTCGTGGAGGTTTATCTGACGGTGTAGTGTGTGGGAAAGCGTAGGCTGCTGAAGTGTGTATTATCTCGGCCAACTGTCCTGTCAACTCATCCAGAGAGGCCTGTGTGTCTAGCTCCCTCAATGCATCTTGCACAGTAGTGCTGTATATGTGTGAGGTCGCTTCCACAAAATTATAGCGTGGTAATTTTGGTACATGTGGCTGTGCTTCGTGTATATGCCCATATTGCATTGTGAAAGCTAGAATAGCATGGTTTGTTGCTAATCCAATTGGTCTGTTTGAGATTTCAAAGCTTTTTATGTCAGGTAGCAAGTTGGGTGATCCAATCAAATAGTCCACTGTGCTTGACCCTTTCTTGTTATTCCAATATGTGAAACCATTAGATCTTGGCCATTGTGGCAGCTCGTTAAGGATGGCCAAACCATGTGCACTTCCCAATGCCAGTAGGTGTATTCCATATTCTGTTATCTCTCTATCTTGGGCTGATCTAACTAATCCCACTTCATCTAATGCAATATCTCTGAACATCTCATCACTAGTGTCAAAGAAAGCAGATTGGTTGCTTCCTGTGCGTGCATTAAAATCTCCTGCTAGTAGAACATCCCCAATTCTCATAAATCTCATTATGTCCTCATATAGTGGTGTATAAGGGGATGCCTCTTTAGGGGCAAACTTAGAGTATGTAGGGGGAAAATAGGATATGGCAATATACATGTCTCGAGTTCTACTTGTACGTAACCTAATCCACATGTATCTTGCCTCTACATCTCTATATACCACTTGGACTGTATCTCGGAGCTCTTCTCTAAATAGAATTGCCACACCTCCTGATCCCCTCGTCCCTCTAGGCCGCCTAGGCTGAGGGCGATATACACTTTCCCATCTATATCCATATATATCAGGTAGACGGCTGTCTTTACATTGATGTGTCTCAATATACATAGCAATGTCTATCCCTTTGAAAGTATCCTCAAAATAACCTGCATCTGTCTTAAGGGAGCCATTGCAATTCCATAGTGTGAACTTCAGGGTCTCATAGGCTGCGCACCGTCATGCTGTCCTTTTCTCTGTGATGATGACTTTTCCATCTTTGTAGACAGCCCATTTACCTGCTTTCCGTGCCTCTAGAACACATGGCATATTTTCCCTCCTATGGGCTATCTGGGTTGGGGTGAGGTCTTCATCTAGGTAGATCTTTTCTCCTTTGAGAGCGATCCTCTTGGAGAGCAAGGCTCTCTTCTTTTCCAAGTCTCCAAACTTCAAGATGAGGACTTTTGTTTTTGTGTCAGCTTTCCTGACTCGCCAAGCCCCAATGATGGGTACATTTGTAGCCCCAATTTTGGTGGCAAGAGCTGTAGCATCTTCAATTGGGGAGCTTTTCTCATCTAGTCCAACCACTCTTACGTGGAGTGGGCATGCCCATCTTTTTGCCTCTTCTTCCAAGGTGGCATTCATAACTTCCACTTTGTTGCCATGCATTTCTTTGTTCTTTTTTGCCACATCTATCCATTCTGCATTTTCTTTGATAGTATTCTCAACATTCTCCATTTTCTTTTGGGTGCCTTCCACCACACTTGTATAGGTGTTCATATCCTTTTTTAAAACATCCATTTCTTTTTGTAGTTCCGGTGTGATTTGTGGTTCGTTTTGTGCGTCTAGTTTCTTTTTGCATTCCTCTAGTTCCTCTTGTAGATTAGAGATCATTGAGTCTTTCTCTGCCATGTGTGCATCCAATGTTTGTTGCATCTCCTTTTTTAGTTCTTCCATCATTTCAGCTTGAACCCACTCTTGTATATCATTTTCCATTTCCTTCCTCATGATACGCATTTCAACACGGAGTATGGTTAACATCTCCTCATATAGTGTTTCATTAATTTGCGGGATGCCTTCTCATATCTACTTGACCTTGGAGAGACATTCCAATCTCGGGTTTTACGCCCATAGGTTTTGTATCTCGTGTTCGAGAGAGAGAGAGAGAGAGAGAGAGAGAGAGAGAGAGAGAGTGTGTGTGTGTGTGTGCTGACCTAATGGTCTGATGTAATAGAATGTAAGAGATATAGAGAGAATGTTGACCTGATGGTCTGATGTAAATATTTACTACTTAATTCAATTATCTTCACGAGAGAGAGAGAGAGAGAGAGAGAGAGAGAGAGAGAGAGAGTGTGTGTGTGTGTGTGTGTGCTGACCTAATGGTCTGATGTAATAGAATGTAAGAGATACAGAGAGAATGTTGACCTGATGGTCTGATGTAAATATTTACTACTTAATTCAATTATCTTCACGAGAGAGAGAGAGAGAGAGAGAGAGAGAGAGAGAGAGAGAGAGAGAGAGAGAGAGAGAGAGAGAACAATGGATGTTGATATTTCTGAAGATGAAGTGGAAGAGGTGTTGTCTCACTTGCCTAGAAGGAAAAGTCCAAGATGGGATGAGCTTCCTAATGAGGTGTTTTCAGCCCATGTGCGACAGCTTAAGGACCCATTAACACGCTTGTGTTAGCAGGTGTGGAACTCTGGTATGATGCCTATGGATTGAAGATTGTTGTCATCAGATTGTTGCCTAAGGTTCCCTCTCTGATCTCTTTGAAACAATGGAGACCCAGTTTTGTTATGGGATTGTTATATAAAATCTTCTCCAAAATTATTGCCAACAGATTGCAAAAAGTTTTTCCACTCCTCATTCATCCATGTCAATACGGTTTTATTAAAGGTCGAAGTATTATGCACAACATTTTGAATGTTCAACTCAGAATTGCCTATGCCAAAGCTTCTAGCCAGCAGGCTGTTATGCTTCAGCTGGATATTGAGAAGGCTTTTGATCATGTCAACTGGTCTTTCTTGCGGCAATTAATGTCTACAATGGGTTTTGGGCCCCGTATGATTTCTCTAGTTGATACTATCAGTCAGGGTGCTGTGGTCCATATTGCTCTTAATGGAGGGATTACTGAGGAAATTGCCTTATCCCAGTCCTTTTGGCAAGGCTGTCCTCTTAGCCCTTTGCTGTTGTTTGCTTTGGTTGCTCACCCCATGCTCTCATTATTGGATAAGTTGGCAGCTCAAGGTGAGATAGTTGGCTTAACTCTTCCTGGCGGTGACCAGCTTGTGGGTCAATCTTTGGCGGATGGTTCTTTTATGTTCCTTAAGGCGGATGGTATTAATGTTAACCGGGCAAGGGTGGCCTGGAATCTTTTTGCCTTGGCATCGGGTCTTCACATTAATACTCGGAAATCCACCCTTCTCTCCTGTATAGAGAATGATCTGCAGGCCTTGGGCTGAAATGGAATTACGATCACAAGGGGCAATATAACCAGACACTTGGGATACCCTATTGGTGTGGAGGTTGCTCCCCGAGCCTTGTTGGATTGGATGGCCTCCCGAATTCATGTCAGGTTCATGTACTAGAAATCCCAGAGTTGGCCACTACATGTTAGACTAAAAGTGGCTCAATGTATAATGATGAGTATGATCTCATTCTTTCTGCCACTACTTCCTTGGACAAAGAAGTCCATTTTGGATTTGGTTCAACCTATCAGATTTATGCTCTGGAAAAAGAAAGGCAATCGTTTGGGACAGGTATGGATCTCCTGGCAGCATGTGACCACTCCGAAAAGGATGGGGGGTGCAGCTTTGCTAGATGTCAATTTGCATATGGTGGCTTTGAGGCTTTTCCTGTTGCAAAGTCTATGTACTCAGTGTCATCCTTGGTGAGACATTGCCAAATTCTTCATAGAAAAGACTTTCTCTCTCATGGTAGCACGGTTATTCATGCTTCCTGGTGGCATGTGCTTAATTCTATGAGGCCTTTAAAGGTCTCCCAGTCTTTTCTTCTTTCTCATTTGATAGCTTCTTGGCAGGAGATGCCTCGTTTTGCAGTTTGGCGTCCCTCGGATATTCGTAAAGAGGAAAATTCGTTGCAAGGAAAAATACTGGCTTGCTCAAGGTTATTGGATTGGCCACAAAAAGATTTGCAGCGAGACAAGTTCAATCGGATGGCTAGGTTGGGGTTGAAGACACTTAGTGATGGTGTTATTCTTGGGCAGGCCCGTCTTTATTCCTTGCATATTCGTCAGTACTTTCAGGTGCCTCGTGGATACAGGAGCATTTGGTCGTCCATACAGGACAATCTTCAGAGGTTATTTCCTTTGCCTGTATTACAGCCATTGGATCCTTGGCGTGACTGGATGTTTGTGCTTCCTGATGATTTTGGAAAAAGGTTTGCTATTCAGATATATCATTAGATGGTGGACGCCAAGAGATTATGTTCAACATAATCATGAAGCGTTTTTTGACTTTGAAACTGAAGATGTCTAGAAGCCACTGTGGATCCTAAAAATGCTGAATCAAAAATAAAGGCATTGCGAGTACGCCATATATGTTGAATCAATGCTGAATAGTGTTATGACAAATCTCCTCTATGATGTCATTGGACCTAGTTCTTCCGGATATTGCTGCTCCCTGGATGGCGATTGTTCGCTCTACTCCAGTTGCTCCTGTGTGATTTGATAGTACTGTTCATGTAATAGGTTGTTTTGGTTGTTTTGATAGCTTGCAAGCCTCATGTAAATATTAGTTACATAGAGAGTGAGAGAGACAGAGTATGCTGATCTCTTGGTCTGATGTAATAGAAAATAACTGCTACAGACAGAATGTTGATCTGATGGTCTGATGTAAATATTCACTATCTAATTCAATTATCTTCACGAGAGAGAGAGAGAGAGAGAGAGAGAGAGAGAGAGAGAGAGAGAGAGATTGGGAATTAGGGTTTGGTGGGGGGCAGGAGAGAGAGAGAGAGAGAGAGAGAGAGAGAGAGAGAGAGAGAGAGAGAGAGAGAGAGAGAGAGCCGGAGAGAGAGAGGAAGCAGGATGCGTCGCTGCCGCCTGACACCATCGCCTGCAGGTCCCGCCCGTCGCCCTCGCCTGACACCCTCGCCTGCAGGTCGCGCCTGACGCTTGCCTGCACGTCCCGCCCGTCGCCCTCGCTTGACGCCCTCGACTGCAGGTCCCGCCTGACGCCTGCCTGCACGTCCCGCCCGTCGCCCTCGCCTGCAGGTCGCAGATTCCGTCACGTCCCGTCGTCACAGGTTCCGCCACGCAGGTGCCGTCCCGCAGGCCCCGTCCCGTCCCGTCCCGTAGGTCCCGTCCCGCAGGTCCTGTCCTGCCGTCACGCAGGTTCAGTCTGCGGCTGGAATCGGCTGCTGGCATCCGTCCGCCGCTTTCTCTCTGCGGCAGCAGTGCGCGTCGCTCTGGTAGGCTCTGCATCAGGTTTCACGCCCTTGTCTATTCCACCAAAAACCCTAAGTTCAACAGTCGCCCTGCTCCTGGCGCCGCCAGCATGCCCTGTTCCCGGACACTGCTGACGGACACCTGCCCAGCAGCCCAGCCTGTCCTGTCTTGCTGTGGAGACCGCCCGGCCTGTGCCTCGCCTGTCTGCCCCTACACGGAGACAGAAAAAAGGGAAAGCGAGTGAGCCGGCAAAACAGAGGGTCAGTCCTCCTTCGAGATCAAATCATCATATACGATGGCTGGTTTGGATCTGGACTTCATAGATCAAACAGTGGCAGCACTGGGCCCGGATTCCGATGCGGAGGACCCTGAGGATATGATTCCGTGCAACGAAGAGATGCCCTCTGGTCCTGACATCCAGCCTGCGGGTAAACGTACCAAGCATGCTTCGGAAGAGATAGACGTTTCTCAGGATCGGTCCTATGCCCAAGTTGCCTCGGATTCGGTGGACTCTCAGGAAGTGGACTGGGAACACTTGTTGGAATTTGCAAACACTTTGCTTGGCGATTATGTTCAACATAATCAGGAAGCATTTTCTGACTCTGCACCTGACGATGTGCTGGACGCCACCGTGGATCCAAAAACTGTCCTACGCTCTTTTTCAGTATTTTATGATCGCGCAGTGATACTTTTCTTCACTGGTCGAATCCCGTTGCTTTCCCGTATTCGCCAGTGGTTGCAACATCTGCTACAAGGGGACTGTGTTGAAGAGATTTTTGTTGGCTCCCGGGGTTTTTTTGAGGTCCTGTTGAAATCAGAGACGCACCGTGCTGCTCTCCTGTCTAAACTGCCTTTGTTTTTTGAACGCCGGTTGGTTCATGTGGTTCCCTGGCGTCCAATGGCAGATTTTCAGCGTCTGCTGCAACGTGAATGCCCGGTCTGGGTCGAGGTGGAAAACTGTCCGGCTGTTTATTGGCCGCTATTGAAGGATGCCATGGCTGTTGTGGGCACTGTTCTGGTCCCTCCCAGTCTCCGGGCTGTGAATCGCAACCGCTTGTGTATGCTATGGGACACTGCAAGAAAAAGGCCTGCCTGGTTACGCCTCAATTGCCTTGGCATGCACCCATTACACTTTCGTTTGAAATGGGGCAATTTTGCAGGGCACTGCTTCTCCTGTGGACAGTTGGGGCACTTTATGGCCGAGTGCCCGGAACAGCAACACACTTCCCATGATGGCCATGCTGTGCCGCCCATGGAAGAAATGGTGTGCGATGCCCCATCGCTGGATGCTACCCATCAGCCTCAAGCTTTGGCCAAGGGTAAACAACAGGTTGCGGGTCTGGATTCTAGCGCCACTGATTGGATGGAAGTCCGTGCAAAAAAAGGCAACAGGGTTGTTGCGGCCCTGGAGAACAATGTGCCTATTACATCACAAGATTCCATGCGTACATACATGCGAAGGAAGGAAATGCCGTCTTCTGAGCGCTCGGCTCCTGCTATGGTTTCCTCTGCCCCCCGTCATCAGCCCGCCAGGAAAATGTCCTCGGATCGTTCAAAGGGTCCTTCTGCTAAGCTGGCATTTGATACCAGAGGTAATGTCATTACCCCGTGGGATCGTCGTTATCCCCGTTCCATCCAAAAGCCCGCAGATATGCCGTCTACTTCCAAATCTGGTCCGCAGAACTCTTTTGCAGTGTTGGCAGATTTCTTGGACGAGGGAGTCCTGGACATTCTCGCTGACAAAGTCAAATCGAGGCAAGCAGTGCCTCGTACCTGATTTTGTTTTGAGTATACATGAAAATCGTCACGTGGAATGTGCGTGGAATTTGTTCGCGACACAAGCAACATGCTATGTGGACTGTGTTGCATGAAAATCAGTGGGATGTCCTGTGTACTGTTGAGCACAAGACTCATGATGAAGCCGGAAAAGTGGTAGATTGCCATGGCTTTAGATTGTTTTATGCTGGGTCACAGGCCATGCATTATTCGGGTGTGCTCATGATTGTCCATGACAAATATCAGCCTGTTCTGATTAAAAATGATGTTCATGGCCGTTTTTTGGTGATTGAAATTATATTCGAAGGGGAAATCTTATGGCTACTTGGCCTCTATGCTCCGAATGATTCCTTATCTCGTCGGGCGCTTTGGCAAACTTTGCAGGCCTCCTTGTCACTTGGTAGACGGGGCTTCTTCATGGGGGATTTCAATATGTGTGTGGATTCCTCCCAGTCCACATCAGAGCATTCGGTGATGGATACGCCGGAAAGTCGTATGTGGCAGGCATTGGCTCTTGACGTCCTCAAGCAAGATCTCTGGTCCTGGCTACACCCGTCCGCTACAGGGTTTACTTTCCATTCTGCCCAGTATGCAACAACATGGTCGAGATTGGATCGTATATATATCATGCAGAATGATGATTTTCTTCCTGAGCTGCTCGAAATAAAAGTATTGCAACAATATGCCCTGTCGGACCATTTCCCTCTGCAGCTTGAGCTGCTTGCACAACCCATTGCCCCGTTTAAGCAATTTCTGGAGAGACTCCCTTTGCGTTTCAATTCGTCTTATCTGAAGCATGCCATCTTTCAGGGCTATATGCAGCAATTGATTGACAGATTTCTCTTCGACTTCTCTTCTCAGGGCACTGCGTCATTCGAACGATTGCTTTCTAATGTGCAGCGGGTTGCTCGGCAGTATGGGATCCACCATGCCTCTCTTTGTCGGCAGCGTCGCAAGGCAGCCGAGGACATGCTGGCTTTGGTTCGTTCTCTGCTGGTGGACACTCCGGATGATGCATTTCTGCTCGCACTGGGCATGCGAGTGGCGGATCTTCTTAAAGAATTCCAATTGAAATCATATCAGCAGGCCAAACTGCAACATCTGACAGAGACGTTGCAGGATAATGCATGTCAAACCCATAAATTCTTTCGAGCTCTTCACGCCTCTCCTGCCAGGGAGAATATGACCAGACTCGAGGATGCAGAAGGTCACCTTATCATGGATCCGCAGACTATTGTGCAGATGTGCAGGACTTATTTCCGTGATCTTCTCGGCACCACTTCTCCACCTACAGATCAAATCACTCAGGCCCGTTCGGTTTTTTATGACTTGGTCCGTAATCAGCTACCGCAGGACATGCAAGCTGTTATGGAGTCCGATATTTGTGAGGCAGAGGTTATGGACGTCTTGTTACATTTGCCCAAGGATAAAAGCCCGGGTTGGGATGGTCTCACCAATGAATTCTTTGAAGCTTTTGCTACCCAACTGGCGAAACCATTGCAGGCCTTGTTTCAGCAGGTATGGCAAACCGGGATCATGCCTGCCTCATGGAAAGAAGGCCTTATTAAACTGCTTCCAAAAGTTCCTTCGCCATCTACATTGACACAGTGGCGCCCCATTTCCTTGATGGGTTCAATGTACAAAATCTTTTCCAAAATAATGGCGAATCGGCTTCATAAGCATCTCCCGGCCATTGTGCATCCTCTATAGTATGGTTTCATTAAGGGCCGAAATATTCTGCACAATGTATTGAATGCTCAACTAGCTATTGATTATGCAAGGCATTCTAACCAGGAGGTGGTACTCATTCAATTGGACCTGGAAAAGGCTTTTGACTATCTGGATTGGTCTTTCGTTGCTGAACTTATGTCGGCTATGGGCTTTGGTCCCAGGATGTCTCGTCTAATCTACACCATTAGCGCTGCGGCGTCTTCGCGAGTCATGCTGAACGGTGGTGTTACTGAGCCATTTGTACTTGCCCGCTCAGTCAGGCAAGGATGCCCTTTGAGCCCGCTATTCTTTGCCCTCGCGACACATCCAGTTCTTTCCATGTTATCCCATATGGTAGCCTCTTCTCAGTTGGCCGGTCTGTTGCTTCCTTCAGGCCAGCACTTCATTAGCCAATCCCTGGCGGATGATACTTTTATGATTTTGCGGGCGGACAAGGACAACCTCAAGCGCGCATTGGATGTTTGGGGCATTTTTGGCCAAGCCTCTGGCCTTCGCATCAATGCGCTCAAATCAGCCATTCTTAGCTGCACGGAGTCGGATTTGCAGTCCTTGGACTGGCAGGGTCTGGTTGTTCCTCGTGGCTCCATTGTCAGGCACCTTGGGTTCCCTTTGGGTGTCGACGTTCCACCAAAGCAGCTTCTGCAGTGGATTTCTCAGAAAATGATGGCCAAGTTTATGTATTGGAAATCTCAAGCCTGGCCCTTCCATATTCGTCTCAAAGTGGCCCAGACAATTATGTTGCCAATGTTGACATATTTTTTGCCATTGTTGCCCTGGACTGCTACGACTCTCAATGTTCTTACTCAGTCTATTCGCTTCATGCTATGGAAGAAGGACTCATTGCATGCAGGTATTTCCTGGATTTCTTGGTCGCATGCCTGCACCCCTAAACGCATGGGTAGCGGAGCTATTTTAGATGTCCAAACTCACATGCAGGCACTCCGTTGGTCTCTCTTTCGCGCCATGTGCTTGGATCATCATCCATGGGTCGATATAGCCCGTTATTTCCTTGAGAGCCAAGGGCTTCTACATGGCAATACCCAAATCCGGACTTCTTGGTGGCATGTTCTTAATGCTGATTCAAGGTTCTCCAGTTCTTCCTCGTCGCTGCTCAATCATTTGGTAGGTTCCTGGAAACGGGTCCTTCTAAAGGCTCAGTGGCATCCAGCGGAGGATCGCTTGACTACGAATTCTTTTCAATTGGAATTATTGGCAGTCTCGCGTTTACTTGTATGGGAAGGCAAAAATGAGCTTAGACCACAATTCAACCGGATGGCTCGTTTGGGCTTGTCTTCGGTCGCGGATGCCACCCTTGCTAGTCGTAATGTGCTTATATCTTTTCGTACAGCCAGGAGGCTTTACAGGATTCCGCGGGGATATAGGCCTTTATGGGAACAGCTTTTGCGGATGCTCCAGAACAGACAACCCTTTCCTGCCCTTGCTTCAGATCATCCCTGGCAGGATTGGAACCTACAAGGCCGGCTGCCTTTAAGCAAAGCTTCTGCTAATCAAGTTTATCATATTCTGGTCAAAGATCAACAATGGTTAGTTACCAAAGCCAATGCTTTATGGGGTTTACGAAAATCCCGGTCCTGGTGGACGGCAACTGTGATGGAGGGCTGGTTGAACAAGACCCCCTTCAAATGTAAAGTATTTCTTTGGAGAGTGATGATTGGTGGTCTCCCGCTTGCGTCGGCTCTTTCCAAGCGACGAATCTCCAATGGCAACTGTTTCTTTTGCACCACTGCGGTGGAATCGGCCCGTCACAGATTTATTTCTTGCCCTGTTGCAAAAAAAATCTGGTTCTTTTTGTCGGCTATTTGGCAAGGAGCGGTTGGATTCACCCTGCGCCCATTTGATTGGGTTTTCGGACAGCCCAAATACCCCACTCCTGCACAGTCACATATGAAACTCATGTATCATTTTCTTCGATATTGGGGCTGTTGGCATAACTGGACCATTAGGAATGCTTTTCTTTTTGACTCCGCCTATAATGTTCAGCGACATATTGCGAGGCTTAAGGGCCTTTTGTATTGGCAGTTGGATCTTCTCCGGCATTCTCATTTGCTCTCTAGGGAGGACTTCCGTCCCTGGCTTATGGCAATTTCATCTGCCCCCTTGCCATAACTTTGTAACTTGTAGCACCTAGCCCCTCTTCACATGATGGCTTGGATTGGCGTCATGTATCTTGTAATCAAGTTATCTTGTACTTTTTTTCGTAATTAATACAATTACCTTTTACGAAAAAAAAGAGAGAGAGAGAGAGAGATGTGTTTGCACGGAGCCTGATTTACAGTCATTAGGCTGGCAGGGCCAGGTGGTTTCCCGTGGCTCCATTGTCAGGCATCTTGGATACCCATTGGGGGTGGATGTACGGCCGAAGGACCTACTGGAGTGGATTTCACAAAAACTGGCGGCGAAGTTTATGTATTGGAAGTCGCAAGCGTGGCCATTCCATGTCCGCCTCAAAGTGGCTCAGACAATTATGCTACCAATGCTAACGTATTTCTTGCCATTGCTGCCGTGGACGCCTACTACTTTGAAGGCTCTCACTCATCCCATTCGTTTCATGCTATGGAAGAAGGATTCACTACAAGCGGGCATTTCGTGGATTTCATGGTCACATACATGTACCCCTAAACGCATGGGTGGTGGAGCTATTTTGGATGCAGAAGATATGCTGGCTCTTCGTTGGTCTCTTTTTCGTGCCATGTGTGTGGATCGTCACCCGTGGACCATCATAGCCCGTTATTTTCTTGAGGACAGCGGGCTGCACCATGGTAACACACGACTTCGGGCCTGCCCGTTGGCATCCAGTGGGAGACCGCTTGCAGACTAACTCCTTTCAGTTGGAATTGTTGGCGGTATCGAGATTACTTTCATGGGAAGACAAACATCAACTCCGACCGAGATTTAACCACATGGCCCGTTTAGGTGTGACGTCGATTGCGGATGCTACCCTTGCCACTCGCAATGTCCTCGCATCGTTTCGGACTGCTAGGAGACTTTTCAGGATCCCGCGCGGATACCGTGGTTTATGGGGAAAGCTTTTGTCGGAGGTTCAGGGTAGGCAACCCTTTCTTGCCCTGGTCCTTGGCAGGACTGGGACCTTGCAGGCTGGTTGAGTCTGGAAAAGGCCTCTACTAATCAGGTCTATCATCTTCTCATTCAAGATCATCAATGGCTGGGTGTGAAAGCTAATACTGTTTGGGGACTGCAGAAATCGCTGTCATGGTGGCAGGCAACGCTGATGGAGGGCTGGCTGAATAAGGCACCTTTCAAATGCAAGGTCTTTCTTTGGCGGGTAATGATTGGTGGTCTTCCTCTTGCCTCGGCCCTTTCCAAGCGTCGAATCTCCAATGGCAATTGTTTCTTCTGTACCACTACTGCGGAATCGGCCCGACATCGTTTTCTTTCTTGCCCGCTCGCCAAGAATATCTGGTCACTCTTGTCGCAAATTTGGCGCGCAGTGGTGGGGTCCTCACTAACTCCTTTCGATTGGGTTTTTATGCGCCCAAAGTACCCCACACCGCCACAGTTACATATGAAGATCTTATTTCACTTTTTCAGATACTGGGGATGCTGGCACATTTGGACCACGCGCAATGCCTTTCTCTTTGATTCGGCCTCTAATGTACCGAGACATATTGCCAAGCTTAAAGGGCTCTTGCATTAGCAGCTAGATCTCATCCGGCACTCCGACTTGCTCCCTCGGGAGGATTTGCATCCCTGGCATATGGCAATTGCCTTTGGGTCGTTGCCATGATTGGTGTAACCTTTTTAGTGCATTAGTACGGGGATTTCCCACACGTTGGCCTAGGGCCCTCGTGTCTCTTGTAATCATGTAATCATGTAATCTTGTACCTTTTTTCCGTAATTAATACAATTACCTTTTACAGAAAAAAAGAGAGAGAGATGTTTTAGGATTTCGTTTTCATCTGTGCTGCTGTTTTAGGGTTTCAAATTCCTGTACAGACCTGTTTTTAGGGTTTCGAAATCAGCTGCAGAACTGTTCTAGGGTTTCGTTTTCATCTCTGCGTGACAGCAGCTGTGCTGACTCTGTTCACACAGAGAGAGAGAGAGAGAGAGAGAGAGAGAGAGAGAGAGAGAGAGATCTTCAGTGAGGCAGCATTGGAATTCTGCGGGTACAGACAGACTGTGGCAGCAGGTCTGTCATTGTGAACGTAACTGCACACTGAAGATGCCTGTGACACAGGATGACAGCATACTATTGATTTGTACCTATTTGTAAATACGCACAGGGAGAGAGAGAGCGCCTTGCAAATAGCTTCAGATCTCTTGTTAAAGTGGTGATACAACATGGCTGGTTTGGACATGGCTTTTATTGACCAAAAAACAAAAACAAAAACAAAACATGGCTGGTTTGGACATGGCCTTTATTGACCAAACGGTGGCAGCCTTTGGTCCGGATTCTGAAACAGAGGAACCAGAGGATATGGTTCCTTGCACAGAGGAGATGCCACCTGGTCCTGACTTTGAGCCTGCGGGCAAACACACCAAGCATACTTCGGAAGATACAATGGATCATTAGGAACGTTCTTATGCTCATTCTGTGGATTCTCAGGATGTTGACTGGGAGCATTTGTTGGAGTTTGCCAACACTCTACTTGGTGATTATGTTCAACATAATCATGAAGCGTTTTCTGACTTTGAAACTGAAGATGTTCTGGAAGCCACTGTGGATCCTAAAAATGTTTTGCGCTCATTCTCAGTGTTTTATGAATGTGTTGTTATACTCTTCTTCACTGGTAGGATCCCAGTGCTTTCCTATATTCGCCAGTGGCTGCAAAATCTACTACAAGGGGAGTGTGTTGAAGAGATTTTTGTTGGGCCCCGAGGCTTTTATAAGGTGCCGTTGGAATCCGAGAAGCATCGTGTCGATCTGTTGACTAAACTGCCATTGTTCTTTGATCGTTGTTTTGTCCATGTTGTGTCATGGCGCCCAATGGCTGATTTTCAGCGCTTGCTTCAACGCGAATGCCCGGTGTGGGTTGAAGTGGAAAACTGTCCGGCTGTCTATTGGCCACTGTTAAAGGATGCCATGGCCGTTGTGGGCACTGTTTAAGTTCCCCCGAGGCTAAGGGCCACGAATCGTAACCGTTTGTGTATGTTATGGGACACTGCTCGGAAAAGGCCTGCTTGGTTACGTCTTAATTGCTCTGGCATGCATTCTTTGCACTTTCGTTTGAAATGGGCTAACTTTGCAGTTTGTGTGGAAAATTGGGGCATTTTATGGTCAAATGTCCAGCGAAGCAACCGACTTTAGATGTTGAGCATGTTTTGCCTCCCATGGAAGATGTGGTGCTTGATGCTCCGTCGCAGGATGCGACCCAGCCACCTAAAGTTTTGGATAAAGGCAAACAACATGTTTTGGGTTTGGATTCCTGTGACAATGACTGGGTAGATGTACGAGCCAAAAAAGGTAAAAGGTTTGATGCTGGCATGGCGGATACTGCGCCTAATGCTTCACAAGATTTCTCGCGCACTTATATGCGCAGGAAAGACATGTTGTCTTCAGAGCATACTACTCATGCTATGGTTTCTTTTGCTTCTCGCAATAAACCCACTAGGAAAGTATATACGGATGGTCCGAAGGGCCCACCTGCTAGGTTGGCTTTTGATGCTAGAGGTAAGGTGATTACCCCATGGGCTCGTCGTTATCCACATTCCATCCCCAAGATAGTGGATACACCATCTACCTCTAAATCTGGCCGTCAGAACTCTTTTGCTGTGTTAGCTGATTTTTTGAATGAGGGAGTCCTTGACATTCTAGCAGAAAAGGTTAAATCGAGGCAAGCTTTGCCTCGTTCCTGATTTTCTTTTTTAAATACACATGAAGATAGCCACGTGGAATGTGCGAGGCATTTGTTCTCGCAATAAGCAACATGCCATGTGGAGTTTATTGCATGAGAATCAGTGGGATGTCTTGTGTGCTGTTGAGCACAAGAGTCACGGTGAAGCAAGAAAAGTTGTGGATTGCCATGGGTTTTGCTTGTTTTATGCAGGGACACATGCCATGCATTATTTTGGTGTGCTTATGATTGTACATGAGAAATATTAGCCTGTTCTTATTAAAAATGATGTACATGGTTGTTTTGTGGTGATTGAAGTTTTATTGAAGGAGAGATCTTATGGTTACTTGGGCTCTATGCTCCAAATGACCCTTTATCCCGCCGGGATCTTTGGAATACTTTGCAGACCTCCTTGTTACTTGGCAGATGGGGTTTTTCGATGGGGGATTTTAATATGTGTGTTGATCCTTCACAGTCCACATTAGAGCATTCAGTGATGGACGCTCCGGAAAGCCGTGCGCGGAATGTGTTTGCTCTTGCCGTACTTAAGCAAGATCTCTGGTCATGGCTACACCCTTCTTCTACAGGGTTTACTTTTCATTCTGCGCAGTATACAACTACACGGTCGCGGTTGGACCGCATGTACATCATGCAGGATAATGCTTTTCTTCTTGAGATGCTGGAAATGAAAGTGTTGCAGCAATATGCCTTGTCGGACCATTTTTCTCTACAGCTTGAGATGCTTGTACAACCCATTGCACCTTTTAAGCAATTTCTGGATAGACTCCCTTTGCGTTTCAACTCGTCTTATTTAAAGCATTCAATCTTTCAGGGTTATATGCAGCAATTGATTGATAGATTTTTATTGAACTTCTCCTCTGAGGGCAGTGCTTCTTTTGAAGGATTGCTCTCTAATGTGTAGCGGGTTGTTCGGCAGTATGGGATCCATCATGCCTCTCTTTGTCGGCGGCGTCGACAAGCAGCGGAGGAATTACTGGCTCTGGTTCCTTCTCTACTGGTGGAGACTCCAGATGATGTATTTCTGTTGCCATTGGCTATGCATTTGGCTGATCTTATTAAAGAGTTTCAGTTGAAATCTTATCAGTAGGCTAAATTGCAAAATTTGACTGAGAATTTGCAAGATAGTGCTTGTCAGACTCATAAGTTCTTTCGAGCTCTCCATGTATCTCCTGCTCGAGAGAATATGGCTAGACTCCAGGATGCAGAAGGTCAAATGGTCATTGATCGTGAGACTATTGTGAATATGTGTAGGAATTATTTTCTAGACCTTCTTGGTTCTACTCCTTCACCTTCTGACCAAATTACTTATGCCCGCTCAGTTTTCTATGATTTGGTCCGCAATCAGGTTTCACATGACATGCAAACTACCTTGGAGACAGATATATTCGTGAGGCGGAGGTTATGGATGTTTTGTTACACTTGCCCAAGGATAAAAGTCCCGGTTGGGATAGTCTCATGAATGAATTCTTTGAGGTTTTTGCTACC
The DNA here is from genome assembly GCF_053477565.2 of Lygodium microphyllum. Taxonomy (NCBI): domain Eukaryota; kingdom Viridiplantae; phylum Streptophyta; class Polypodiopsida; order Schizaeales; family Lygodiaceae; genus Lygodium; species Lygodium microphyllum. Next base: position 75,357,364 of record NC_141139.1, read on the forward strand.
TGACTGGTGAAACCATTGACGGCTATGTTTCAGCAGGTTTGGGAAACGGGGTTCATGCCTTCCTCATGGAAAGAAGGACTTATCAAATTGCTTCCAAAAGTTCCTTCGCCGTCTATGTTGAAACATTGGCGACCGATTTCTTTGATGGGTTCTATGTATAAAATCTTTTTCAAAGTGATGGCGAATTGGCTCCATAAGCATCTTCCTACCATTGTGCATCCTTTTCAATATGGTTTTATTAAGGGACGAAACATTCTGCATAATGTCTTAAATGTGCAAATAGCTATTGACTATGCAAGGTACTCTAATCAGGAGGTGGTATTGATTCAATTGGACCTGGAAAAGGCTTTTTATTATTTAGACTGGTCTTTCATTGCAGAACTTATGTCTACTATGGGCTTTGGTACTCGGATGTCTCGTTTGATCTACACCATTAGTGCTGTGGCTTCTTCGCGAGTTATGCTGAATGGTGGTGTTACCGAGCCATTTGTCCTTGCCCGCTCTGTGAGACAGGGTTACCCTTTGAGTCCTCTCTTTTTTGCCCTTGCGACTCATCCAATTCTTTCGATGTTATCTCATATGGCAGCTTCTACTCAGTTGGCTGGATTGTCTCTTCCTTTTGGACAGCACGTCATTAGTCAATCGTTGGCTGATGACAGCTTTATGATTTTGCGTGCGGACAAGGATAATCTTTGCAAAGCATTAGATGTTTGGACTCTCTTTGGTCATGCTTCTGGTCTTCATATCAATTCTTTTGAAATCAGCCATTCTCAGTTGCACGGAGTCAGATTTGCAGTCATTGGACTGGCAGGGAATGGTTGTTTACCGTGGTTCCATTGTCAGGCATCGTGGGTACCCTTTGGGTGTTGATGTTCGGCCAAAGCAACTACTAGAGTGGATTTCACAGAAACTGGAAGCTAAGTTTCTATATTGGAAGTCACAGGCTTGGCCCTTACATGTTCGCCTCAAAGTGGCTGAGACAATTATGTTGCCAATGCTCACATATTTCTTGCCATTGCTGCCTTGGACTACTACTACATTGAATGCTCTTACTCAGTACATTCGTTTCATGTTATGGAAGGACTCCTTGCATGCAGGCATTTCATGGATTTCTTGGTTGCATATATGTACCTCCAAACGCATGGGTGGTGGGGCTATTTTGGATGCCGAAACTCATATGCTGGCACTCTGTTGGTCTCTTTTTCGTGCCATGTGCTTGGATCATCACCCGTGGATCTTTATAGTCTGTTATTTTCTTGAGGATCACGGGCTTGTGCATGGTAATACCCGAATTCGGAGCTCTTGGTGGCATGTTCTTAATGCAGACTCTCGGTTTTCTAGTCCTTCATCATCCCTGCTTGCTCATTTGGTATGTTCTTGGAAGTTGGTTCTCCAGAAGGCTCAGTGGCATCCAGCGGAGGACCGCTTAGCTACTAACTCTTTTCAACTGGAATTGTTGGCAGCCTTGCGATTACTTTCTTGGAAAGACAAACATGAGCTCAGACCAAAAATTAACCGCATGGCACGTTTGGGCTTGACGGATGCCACCCTTGCCAGTCGCAATGTGTTGATATTGTTTCGTACAGCCAGGAGGCTTTTCAGGATCCCTCGTGGATACCGTGATTTATGGGGATAGTTTTTGATGGTGCTCCAGAGCAGACAACCCTTTCCTGCCCTTGCTTCGGATCGTCCCTGGCAGGATTGGGACCTTACAGGCCGGCTGAATTTGGAAAAGGCCTCAGCTAACGAGGTGTATCATCTTCTGATTAAAGATCATCAATGGCTGGTTACTAAAAATAATACTGTATGGGGATTGCGTAAATCTCAGTCATGGTGGAAGGTAACTGTGATGGAGGGCTGCTTAAACAAGACACCTTTCAAATGCAAGGTCTTTCTTTGGAGGGTGACGATTGGTGGTCTTCTCAGTCATGGTGGAAGGTAACTGTGATGGAGGGCTGGTTAAACAAGACACCTTTCAAATGCAAGGTCTTTCTTTGGAGGGTGATGATTGGTGGTCTTCCTCTTGCTTTAGCTCTTTCCAAGCCTCAAATCTCCAACGGCAATTGTTTCTTTTGCACCACCAGTGTGGAATCGGCCCGTCATTGATTTATTTCTTGCCCTCTTGCTAAGAAATCCTGGTCACTCTTGTCAGCGGTTTGGCGAGCAGTGGTTGGTTTCTCGCTAAGCCCTTTTGATTGGGTTTTTGTGCGGCCCAAATACCCCACACCGGCATAGTCGCATATGAAGATCTTGTTTCAGTTTCTCAGATACTGGGGTTGTTGGCACAATTGGACCATTCGGAATGCTTTTCTTTTTGATTCAGCCTCTAATGTTCAGGGACATATTGCTAGGCTTAAAGGTCTCTTGCATTGGCAGATAGATCTCATTCGGCACTCTGACTTACTCCCTCGGGAGGACTTACTTCCCTGGCATATGGCAATTTCCTCTGCGTCTTTGCCATGACTTTTGTAACTCTTTTGTCGTTTAGTACTTTATAAATATAACATCCATTACGAAGAGAGAGAGAGAGAGAGAGAGAGAGAGAGAGAGAGAGAGAGAGAGAGAGAGAGAGTTAGTTTAATGTCTACAAAAGACCAAAGTGGCCTATGAGACCAAAACGTTATATACAAAATGTTTGGAAAACTTTCCAGGTTCGAGTTAGTTACCATCTAATGCTATGATAAACTAATTGAGTTGGTACAAGGTGGTATATAGGCTGGGTACAATTAATATGTGTTCCAAGTATGGTGTGGAAGTGCTCATGGATCTTGGTCATCCTAAAATGTCCCGCATGGGTCTATCTAACATCGAGAGGTTGAAACGGCAGGGCAGTGTCCTTCGGTGGCGGCGTAGTATCCCTTGTATCCTCAACATGTGCCTCCTACGAGGCCGGGGCCGGTTGGGCGCGGGCGTCGGGATTTACTTCTTGCCGTGGCTGTGGCTATGGTGGTCCCCCATGGCCGGGAGGTTAGTGGGGCTGGTGGGGGACTCAAGGGTGGGGATGGTAGTTGACTCCCGGTAGAATTTTGTGAGCAGGCGTTGGGCGGCTCTCTGTCTCTGCTCCGAGGTCCGGAGGAGATGGTCTTTGTGGCACCGTATTTCCAGCAAGGAAGAGCCCAAGGCATCTCTGGTCCTTGAAATCCATCACTCTGGAGAGTGGCTCGAATCCTTCTCTGAATAGGCAGTGGAAGCGTCCCCGGATCTTCTAGTACGTTGGGCACCTACATATGCAGTGTTCTTCTGTCTCTGGCTCGAGTTGGTAGATTTGGTAGATCCGATCTTCTAGGGGGAGGGAGTGGCCCCCGTATCTACCTGTCTCGACCTGTAGCTGGTGTGAAGATGTATGGATCTGTCCGATGGCGCTTCTGACTCCATGGGACAAGTGTGTGTCCATGTAGCTTGGGTGGGTAATGAAGCTGTCCGGAGATATGTGCAAGAAGTGCTTCTGGTAGAAAGCCTTCTTTGTCCCTAGTTCTTTTGTAGGGGTCACCCATGTCTTGGCCTTGTGTAGCTGAATGATGTCCGTTTTGATGATACGGTTCACCTCCTCCCGATAGAGCTCTAGGTGGGGGCAATCTAGGTTGTATTGTAGTGGGTGGAGGTGGTCCATGTGTAGGCCATGTAGCCGTAGCTAGGCCTCTGTCCAGGCATACCAACATTCAGTGTCCCCTTGCAATGCTAGCTGTTTGGACGACTCCAATGCGAGTCTGGGGTATCAATGCCGGGGCAAGTCCCATAGTCGATGCAAGAAGGCCACTGTTTGAAAGAGGGCCTCCGCTACGATGGGCAGTGTCCCCATCTCTGCTCTGATGATCTCGTGTGGCACACAGGGCTTGCTCTGGATCACCCGTTAGATCATAAGTACTAGGGGTCTCTCCATCTGCTCCCGTCCCTCATAGGTGGCCTCCTCTTGAGGCAGTGGTTGGTCCTGTGTGGCCCTCCTTGTGTGGTAAAGACTAGATCCCCATACAAGAGTGCTGGTGTCACTAGAGAGTCAAATAGCCAGAGCTTTGTACGGGGCTCTTGGAATTGTATGTGGACGCATTGGTTTTTCATGGATCTGAGGGTTGCATAGCCTCGTGTCAATCTATCTTCTGTTGCCTTTCTCAAAGTGAATCTCGGTCGTGAAAATGTAATCCCCAGATAGACGTATCTTTGGATCACTTCCACGGTTTCCCCGCCGTATGTGAAGAGGGGTACTGACCGTTGAATCCATTGGGTTGAAGTGTTGAACACCATGGCCTTGATCTTCCCAAGGTTCACGGTGAGGCCTTTATCCTGGCAGAAGGCCTGTAGTGCCTTCAATTGGCGCTGTAGTCCTTCGGGCATGCTGGAGATGAGAACTATGTCGTCTGCATATAGTAAGATGGGTATCAGTATCCCACCTAGGCTAGATCCCTCCCCTCCCAATCTATCCATGTACTCTGATATCTCATCAATGTAATTCGGACTCGGCCTGTGACCGATTTGAATAGTGCGAGTATCCCCCAACACATTTCGGGCGGAGGACCTCCAGTTCTTGTAGTTCCTGCATGAGGTTGGCTTGTGGTACTGTGTCGAAGGCCTTGCGTAAGTCCCTGAAGCAGCAATATACCCGCCTCCCGTGTGCACTTCCCTTCTCTATGATGGGTCTAAGTGTGAGGATATGGTCAAGAGTGGAGTACCCCCTCTTGAACCCTGCCTGTCCAGTCGCCTGATGGTGTTGCTCTGCCCACTTGCTCAACTCAAGGTCCAGGATGGATCCATAGAGCTTGGGCAGTACATGGCCAACCATGACTATTCGGTAGTTTGTGGGGGCCATGGGATCTCCAGCCTTCAGGATAGGTGTTATGGTGTTGGCCGACCAGCTGGTAGGGAAGCCCTCACATAAGGCTTTGTTGAACATGTGGGCTAGAAGGGGTGCAAGTACGTCTCGGGCATGGGTCAGATGCTCTGCTAGTAAACCTTCATGGTCCTTGGCTCGGCCATTATGTAGTCTGTCAATGGTGTCTCGAACCCGCTCTGTTCTAAATAATGTAGATGCCTCGGGTTTGCTCCTTGGTAGTCCGGCAGCGGGGGTTGCTCGGGTATTTGGTACAGTGAGGTCGCATATGCATGCCATGTGTTCCGGGAGGTAATGGGTGTCTGAGCATGGGGCTCTTGGAATGCCTTCCACGCCTCCTTGTTGTCCTGTCCCAAGAATAGTTGGTAGAATTTGAGTTCTACTTTGGATAGGTAGGCCCGTTTCTTCCTTCGTACGAGGCGATGGAAGATCAGGCGTGTCTTTTTGTATGTGTGTACTCCCTGTGCTTTGTCTTGTTGAAGAAAGAGCGTGGTTTCCTTGCTCTTTGCATCGTACTAGCTATTCTGTGGGACATTCTTGTTCGGAGGGGAGGGACGGGGGGATGTGTGGAGTGTTCCCGCCAGTTGTGCTGTGATCTCCTGTAAGGGTGAGTAGGGGTTCATTTCTTGCAGGCTCCAAAGAGGTGGCCGGAGTAAGCGCTCGCAGGTAACTTGGGGAAGTGGTACTTGGGGAATCTTGGGAGGCTGCATGCTGGGGGGATTGGGTCGTGTCTACAAGTGATGTCAAACTGCGGGTAGGCGGCCACTGCGAGCAGGCGGGGTGATATTCTGAAGGACTGGATGTTAGGGATAAGTGGTAGGGGCCCGAGTATGTAATCCACTGTGCTTGCTCCCAGTTTCTGTGTAGGTGCTCTTGGTGCCCGTCGTTTGTTGCAATGAGCCGCATGCTTATGTGGGAAGCATGTGAGGGCATCCGAGCCCGCGGCCATTTGTCCAGCCCGTTGAGGATGGCTAATTTGTGCGTGCCCCCTAGCGCTAGTAGGTGGTCGCCATACTTAGTGCATTCAGCTGTATCTTGTGATGTACGGTTGAGCCCTATCTCGTTTGGTGCTATCTCTTTGTATATGTGGTCTTCGCTCTTGAAGAAGGGAGTCTGTCTCTATGTTGTGCAAGCATTGAAGTCTCCAGCCAACATGACATCCCCCAAGTTGGAGTAGTGCATGATGTCCTTGTACAATGGTAGGTATGGTGACTCCCCCTTCTGTGGGGCGTATGGGGAGTGTGTTGGGGGGGAAGTAGCACACCGCCATGTAGATGTCTCGAGGGCGGTTTGTGTGTATCGGGATCCACATGAACCGGGTCTCTTCATCTTTCCGCATGACTTGCACCATGGGCTGTAACTCCTCCTTGTACAGCATTGTGATTCCTTTAGACCCTCGGGTCCCTCCTTTTGTTTGGGGGCTCTAGGGCGGCTTGCCGTCTCCCATCTGTATCCCCTCACTTTGGGTAGATGTGTGCCTGGGCTCTGGTGGGTTTCTATGTATAGGATGATATCCTTGTTGGTGTGAAGGTCTCTTGGAATAGTCATGCGTCTGTCTTCATAGCTCTGTTGCAGTTCCATATTGTAAACCTTAGGCGAGTCTCATAGGTCGCGCCCCGTCATTGGCGTTTATCTGTGATGATGACCCAGCTGTCTCGGTGTACTCCCCATTTCCCCGCTTTGCGTGCTTCCAAGATTTGTGGCATGCTACTCCAGTTGTCCTTTTTGTGTGGTTTTTTTCTTTATGTAGAAGTCCTGATAGTATTTCGTCAGTTTCTCTGATGACTCGATGGTCTGATGTAATAGAAAGTAAGAGATACAGGGACAATGCTGACCTGATGGTCTGATGTAATTCAATTATCTTCACAGAGAGAGAGAGAGAGAGAGAGAGAGAGAGAGAGAGAGAGAGAGAGAGAGAGAGAGAGAGAGAGAGAGAGAGAGAGAGAGAGAGAGAGAGAGAGAGAGAGAGAGAGAGAGAGAGAGAGAGAGAGAGAGAGAGAGAGAGAGAGAGAGAGAGAGAGAGAGAGAGAGAGAGAGAGAGAGAGAGAGAGAGAGAGAGAGAGAGAGAGAGAGAGAGAGAGAGAGAGAGTGGACTTGACGCGATGCGATGGCGGATTTGCCTCCCCCGTGACCTGACGACGAACCACCTGTGCGTTGCGGGCGATCTTCCCCCGGACCTGCGTGGAGGGTGTCAGCCCTGACGTCAGCGTCCTGCCATCGCCTGGACCTTTCGCCTACTTTGCCTACTGACGGCCGCGACCCTCGTCAGCACGTGCTGTTGCTGCGCCCGTCCGTCTCGTGTGCCCACGCCTGTTGCAGCTGCTCGAGCCTTTCCTGCTCGTCTAGGGCAGCGCGTCGCCTCCTGCAGCGGAATCCCTAGCGCCCCCTTTCTGCCGCCCTGCTCCTGGCACCGTCAGGAGCAGACGCCCTGCTCTTGGCGCCCTGTCCACGGCGAGTCGCCCTGTCCCTGACACCCTGTCCACTGACGCCTGCCACTGACGCCCTGTCCCCGGACGCTGCTGACGGACCCCTGTTCGGCACCCTAGCCTGTCCGGTCCTACCGTGGAGACCGCCAGGCCTTTGTTCGCCCTTCTGCCCCTGCACGGTGACAGGTAAAGCTCCATTTTCATTCGCCGTCCTTGTAGAGTACACCTGAGACTCCTTTCGTGCAGAGGCGCCCAGCTCCTGTAAAAACTTGAACCTAACCATCGTCAGAGAGGCAACGTCCGGGATAGTGTGCCCTCGGCTCTGTACACAGAGAGAGAGAGGCAGAGGGAGAGAGAGAGAGCGGTCTCGCTCTGCATTGTCGGTCAGCTCTTCTTCGAGATCAGCTCGTCATACACGATGGCTGGTTTGGATATGGATTTCATAGACCAAACGGTGGCAACACTTGGCCCGGACTCTGATGCTGAGGAACCGGAGGATATGGTTCCGTGCACTGAAGAATTGCCCCCGGGTCCTGACATCCAGCCTGCGGGTAAACGTACCAAGCATGCACCGGAAGAGATAGGTGCTACTCCGGATCGTTCCTATGCACAGGTTACTTCGGATTCTGTGGACTCTTAGGAGATGGACTGGGAGCATCTGTTGGAATTTGCCAACACTCTGCTTGGTGAATATGTTCAACATAATCAGGAAGCCTTCTCTGACTCTGCTCCAGACGATGTTCTGGAAGCAACCGTCGACCCAAAAACTGTCCTACGCTCCTTTTCGGTATTTTATGATCGCGCGGTGATACTCTTCTTCACTGGTTGAATCCCGCTGCTTTCCCGTATTCGCCAATGGCTGCAGACTCTGCTACAAGGGGAATGTGTTGAGGAGATTTTTGTTGGACCCCGAGGTTTTTTTGAGGTCCTCTTGAAAACCGAGACGCACCGTGCTGCTCTCCTGTCTAAACTGCCGTTGTTTTTTGATCGTCGGTTGGTTCATGTGGTTCCATGGCACCCGATGGCAGATTTCCAGCGCCTCCTGCAACGTGAATGCCCTGTGTGGGTAGAAGTGGAAAATTGTCCGGCTGTTTATTGGCCGCTATTGAAGGATGCTATGGCCGCTGTGGGCAAGGTTCTGGTCCCTCCCAGTCTCAGGGCTGTGAATCGCAACCGCTTGTGCATGTTATGGGATACTGCAAGGAAACGGCCTGCTTGGTTACGCCTCAATTGCTCTGGCATGCATCCGCTACACTTTCGTTTGAAATGGGGCAATTTTGCCGGCCATTGCTTTTCCTGTGGACAGTTGGGACACTTTATGGCTGAATGCCCTGAGCAACAACACGTTTCAGATTCGGGTCATGTTGCTCCGCCCATGGAAGATATGGTGTGCGATGCTCCGTCGCAGGATACTATCCATCCGCCCCAAGTTTTGGCCAAAGGTAAACAACAGGTTTCGGGTCTGGATTCCCGTGCCACTGATTGGGTTGAAGTACATGCCAAAAAAGGCACCAGGATTGGTGCTGGCATGGAGAGTACTGTGCCTACTACCTCACAAGATTCCATGCGAACATACATGCGCAGGAAGGAAATGATGTCTTCTGAGCGCTCTGCCCCTGCTATGGTTTTTTCAGCTCCCCGTCATCAACCAGCCAGGAAAATGTATTCGGATCGTCTAAAGGGCCCACCTGCACAGCTGGCTTTTGATACCAGGGGCAACGTCATTACTCCCTGGGATCGTCGTTACCCACGTTCCAACCCCAAGCAAGCAGATATGCCGTCTACTTCCAAATCTGGCCCTTAGAACTCTTTTGCGGTGTTGGCGGATTTCTTGGATGAGGGAGTCCTGGACATTCTCGTCGACAAAGTCAAATCGAGGCAAGCTGTGCCTCGTACCTGATTGTGTTTTGTATACACATGAAAGTGGCCACGTGGAATGTGCGAGGGATTTGTTCTCGCCACAAGCAACATGCCATGTGGACGGCATTGTATGAGAATCAGTGGGATGTCCTGTGCGCTGTTGAGCACAAGAGTCACGGTGACACCGGTAAAGTTGTGGATTGCCATGGCTTTCGTTTGTTCTATGCAGGAACACAGGCTATGCATTATTCGGGTGTGCTCATGATTGTACATGCCAAATATCAGCCTGTTCTTATTAAAAATGATGTTCATGGCCGCTTCTTGGTGGTTGAAATCCTATTCGAAGGGGAAATCCTATGGTTACTTGGCCTCTATGCTCCGAATGATTCGTTCTCTCGCCAAGAGCTTTGGCAGACTTTGAAGACTTCATTATCACTTGGCAGACGGGGCTTCTTCATGGGGGATTTCAATATGTGTGTTGATTCTTCCCAGTCTACATCGGAGCACTCGGTCATGGATGCACCGGAAAGTCGTATGTGGTAAGAGTTGGCTCTTGCTGTTCTTAAGCAAGATCTTTGGTCCTGGCTACACCCGTCTTCTCCAGGCTTTACTTTCCATTCGGCCCAGTATGCCACAACATGGTCGCGGCTGGACCGTATATATATCATGCAGAATGATGATTTTCTGCCTGAGATGCTCGAAATAAAAGTGTTGCAGCAATGTCTTGTCGGACCACTTGCCTCTGCAGTTCGAGTTGCTTGCACAACCCATTGCCCCTTTCAAGCAATTTCTGGAGAGACTCCCTTTGCGTTTCAACTCGTCCTACTTAAAGCATACAATTTTTCAAGGCTATATGCAACAATTGCTTGACAGATTCTCCTTGGACTTTTCCTCTCAGGGCACTGCGTCATTTAAAAGATTGCTCTCTAATGTGCAGCGGGTTGCTCGGCAATATGGGATCTATCATGCCTCTCTTTGTCAGCGCCGTCGACAGGCAGCGGAGGACCTGCTGGTTTTGGTTCGCTCCTTGCTGGTGGACACTCCGGATGATGCATTTCTACTTGCACTGGCCATGCGGGTGGCTGATCTTATTAAAGAATTCCAGCTAAAATCGTATCAGCAGGCCAAATTGCAACATCTGACAGAGACTTTGCAAGATAGTGCATGTCAGACCCATAAGTTCTTTCGAGCTCTCCATGCCTCTCCTGCTCGAGAGAATATGACCAGACTCGAGGATGCACAAGGCCATTTTATCCTGGATCCACAGACTATTGTGCATATGTGCAGGAATTATTTCCGTGCCCTTCTCGGTTACGCTTCTCCACCTTCAGCCTAAATTACTCAGGCCCGTTCGGTTTTTTATGACCTGGTCCACAATCAGCTTCCGCAGGACATGCAAGCTACTCTGGAGTCAGATATTGGTGAAGCAGAGGTTATGGATGTCTTATTACACTTGCCCAAAGATAAAAGTCCGGGTTGGGATGGTCTCACAAATGAGTTCTTTGAGGCTTTCGCTACCCAACTGGCGAAACCATTACAGGCTTTGTTTCAACAGGTGTGGGAAACGGGAATCATGCCTCCCTCATGGAAACAAGGACTTATTAAACTGCTTCCAAAAGTTCCTTCGCCATCTAAGTTGACTCAGTGGCGCCCCATTTCTTTGATGGGTTCAATGTACAAAATCTTTTCCAAAATAATGGCGAATCGGCTCCATAAGCATCTCCTTGCCCTTGTGCACCCTCTCCAGTATGGTTTCATTAAGGGCCGAAATATTCTACACAATGTTTTGAATGCCCAATTGGCCATTGATTATGCCCGCCATTCTAATCAGGAGGTGGTATTGATTCAACTGGACCTGGAAAAGGCTTTTGACTATTTGGACTGGTCTTTCGTTGCTGACCTTATGTCTGCTATGGGCTTTGGTGCTCGGATGTCTCGTCTGATCTACACCATTAGTGCTGCGGCGTCTTCGCGAGTCATGCTGAACGGAGGTGTTACTGAGCCATTTGTCCTTGCCCGTTCTGTCAGACAGGGGTGCCCTTTGAGCCCTTTATTCTTTGCCCTTGCGACACATCTAGTTCTTTCCATGTTAACACATATGGCCGCCTCTTCCCAGTTGGCCGGATTGTCGCTTCCTACAGGACAACACTTCATTGGCCAATCAATGGCGGATGATACTTTTATGATTTTGCGGGCGGATAAGGATAACCTTCGAAAAGCATTGGATGTTTGGGGTCTCTTTGGTCAGGCGTCAGGCCTTCGTATCAATGCGCTCAAATCAGCCATTCTAAGCTGCACGGAGTCGGATTTGCAGTCCTTGGACTGGCAGGGTCTGGTTGTTCCTCGAGGTTCCATTGTAAGGCATCTTGGATACCCTTTGGGTGTTGATGTTCCCCCAAAACAGCTTCTGCAGTGGATTTCTCAGAAAATGGTGGCCAAGTTTATGTATTGGAAGTTTCAGGCCTGGCCTTTTCATGTTCGCCTCAAAGTAGCCCAAATAATTATGTTGCCAATGCTCACATATTTCTTGCCATTGTTGCCCTGGACTCCCACGACTCTGAATGCTCTCACTCAGTCTATTCGCTTCATGCTATGGAAGAAGGACTCAGTGCATGCAGGTATTTCCTGGATCTCGTGGTCGCATGCGTGCACCCCCAAACGCATGGGTGGCGGAGCGATTTTAGATGCCCAAACTCACATGCAGGCACTTCGTTGGTCCCTTTTCCGCGCCATGTGCTCGGATGATCATCATCCATGGGTCGCTATCGCCCGTTATTTCCTCGAGGGCCATGGGCTTCGGCATGGCACTACCCAACTCCAAAGTTCTTGGTGGCATGTTCTTAATGCGGATTCGCGGTTTTCTAGTTCTTCGTCATCGCTGCTTACACATTTGGTGTGTTCCTGGAAACATGTCCTTCAAAAGGCTCAGTGGCACCCAACGGAGGATCGCTTGGCTACTAACTCTTTTCAATTGGAAGTACTGGCAGTCTCGCGTTTACTTTCGTGGGAAGGTAAACATGAGCTTAGACCACAATTCAACCGGATGGCACGTTTGCGCTTGTCTTCAGTCGCGGATGCCACCCTTGCCAGTCGCAATGTGCTTATATCGTTTCGTACTGCTAGGAGGCTCTTCCGGATCCCTCGTGGATAGAGAGACCCTCGCCTGTTCCACCTACGCGCAGCTGTTTCTGGCCTGACGTCTCGCTCGCCATACCTGCACGCCTGGTTGTAACCAGTGTTCTGCCGCTTCAGAGAGAGAGAGAGAGAGAGAGCCCGCTGCCCTGTCTGACACCCAGACCTGTTACTCGCTGAAGAGTAAACCTGCCCCGCTGCTCCTGTGCTTCTGCACTAAAGTGCAGAGATCGACAGAGGACCAACGCCACTCGGACAGCGAGTAGTTTGCCCCTGCTTGGCGATGCTTGTCTGCCCTGCAGACGAACGGCCTCCCTCAACAGCCACACCCGGCCTTCCTGGTTTCGTCTAGCCTGCGGTGACCTCCTGTGTGACTGGACTGTGTTCATTTCTACCTCCCGTGTGCTCCTGGTTCTGCATCTTACCTGCACAAGAGGTGATACAACATGGCTGGCTTGGATATGGCTTTTATCGACCAAACGGTGGCAGCCCTTGGTCCAGATTCTGATACGGAGGAACTAGAGGAGACGGTTCCTTGCACAGAGGAGATGCCCCTTGGTCCTGATTTCCAGCTTGTGGGCAAACGCACCAAGCATACTTCAGACGCGACAATGGATCATCAGGAACGTTCTGGAATTTGCCAACACTCTGCTTGGCGATTATGTCCAACATAATCATGAAGCTTTTTTTGACTTTGGATCTGAAGATGTGCTGGAAGCCACGGTGGACCCGAAGCATATCTTGCGCTCATTTTCGGTATTTTATGACCGGGCTGTTATCCTCTTCTTCATTGGCAGGATCCCAGTGCTTTCCCATATTCGCCAGTGGGGCTGCACAATCTACTACAAGGGGACTGTGTTGAGGAGATTTTTGTTGGGCCTCGAGGTTTCTATGAGGTGCTGTTGAAATCTGAGAAGCACTGTGCTGATCTCTTGTCTAAACTACCATTGTTCTTTAATCGTCGCTTGGTCCATGTTGTGCCATGGCGCCCAATGGCAGATTTTCAGTGCCTGCTTCAATTTGAATGCCCCGTGTGGGTTGAAGTGGAAAATTGTCCGGCTGTTTATTGGCCACTGTTAAAGGATGCCATGGCCGTTGTGGGCACTGTGCTGGTCCCCCCGAGCCTAAGGGCCATGAATCGCAACCGTTTGTGTATGTTATGGGACACTGCTAGGCAAAGGCCTGCGTGGTTACGTCTCAATTGCTCTGGCATGCACCCTTTGCACTTTCGTTTCAAATGGGGCAACTTTGCAGGACATTGCTTTTCGTGTGGAAAATTGGGGCATTTTATGGCCGAATGCCCAGAGAAGCAACAGACTTCCGATGCTGAGCATGTTGCGCTGCCCATGGAAGATATGGTGTGCGATGTTCCGTCAGTAGGATGCCACCCAGCCACCTAAAGTTCTGGATAAAGGTAAACATCATGCTTTGGGCTTGGATTCCCGCGGCAATGATTGGGTGGATGTACGTGCAAAAAAAGGTAAAAGGTTCGATGCTGGCCTGGCGGATACTGGGCCTAATGCTTCACAGGAATCCATGCGCACTTATATGCGCCGGAAAGAGATGTTGTCTTCAGAGCATCCTGCTCATCCTATACTTTTTTTTGCATCCCGTCATCAGTCTACTAGGAAAGTATATTCAGACGGTCCAAAGGGCCCACCTGCTAAGCTGGCTTTTGATAATAAAGATAATGTGATTACCCCATGGGATTGTCGTTATCCCTGCTCCATCCCCAAGATAGTGGATATTCCCTCTACCTCTAAAGCAGGCCGTCCGAACTCTTTTGCTGTGTTAGCTGATTTTTTGGATGAGGGAGTCCTTGACATTCTGGCAGAAAAGGTTAAATCGAGGCAAGCTGTCCCTCGTTCTTGATTCCCTTTTGATTACACATGAAGATAGCCACGTGGAATGTGCAAGGCATTTGTTCTCGCCATAAGCAACATGCCATGTGGGCTGTATTGCATGAGAATCAGTGGGATGTCTTGTGTGTTGTTGAGCACAAGAGTCACGATGAAGTAGGAAAAGTTGTAGATTGCCATGGGTTTCGCTTGTTTTACGCAGGGACACATGCCATGCATTATTCTGGTATGCTTATGATTGTACATGAGAAATATCAGCTTGTTCTCATTAAAAATGATGTACATGGCCGTTTTGTGGTGATTGAAGTTTTATTTGAAGGAGAGATCTTATGGTTGCTAGGCCTCTATGCTCCGAATGACCTGTTATCCCACCGGGATCTTTGGAATACGTTGCAGACCTCCTTGTCACTTGGCAGACGAGGTTTTTTGATGGGGGATTTCAATATGTTTGTTGATTCTTCACAATCCACATCAGAACATTCGGTGATGGAGGCTCCGGAAAGTCGTGTGTGGAATGCTTTTGCTCTTGCTGTACTTAAGCAAGATGTCTGGTCTTGGCTCCACCCCTCTTCTACAGGGTTTACTTTCCATTCTGCGCAGTATGCAACTACATGGTCGCGGTTGGACCGCATGTACATCATGCTGGAAGATGATTTTCTTCCTGAGATGTTGGAAATGAAAGTGTTGCAGCCCTATGCCTTGTCGGACCGTTTCCCTCTACAACTTGAGATACTTGTACAACCCATTGCACCTTTTAAGCAATTCCTGGATAGACTCCCTTTGCGCTTCAACTTCTCTTATTTGAAGCATCCAATCTTTCAGGGCTATATGCAGCAATTGATTGACAGATTTTTATTGGACTTCGCCCTTGACGGCAATGCTTCTTTTGAACGGTTGCTCTCTAATGTGCAGCGGGTTGCTCGGCAGTATGGGATCCATCATGCCTCTCTTTGTCGACGGCATCGGCATGCAGCAGAGACCTTACTGGCTTTGGTTCATTCTCTGTTGGGGGACACTCCAGATGATGTATTCCTGCTGTCATTGGCGATGCGTTTGGCTGATCTTATTAAAGAGTTTCAGTTGAAATCTTATTAGCGGGCCAAATTGCAAAATTTGACCGACAACTTGCAAGACAGTGCTTGCTAGACGCATAAGTTCTTTCGAGCTCTCCATGTATCTCCTGCTCGAGAAAATATAACCAGACTACAGGATCCAGACGATCGAATGGTCATTGATCCCCAGACAATTGTAAATATGTGCAGGAATTATTTTATTGACCTTCTTGGTTCTTTCCCCTCGCCTTTTGACCAAGTTACTCATGCACGTTCAATTTTGTATGAGTTGGTCTGCAATCAGGTTCCACTTGATATGCAAACTACTTTGGAGACAGATATTTGTGAGGCAGAGGTTATGGATGTTCTGTTACACTTGCCCAAGGACAAAAGTCCCGGTTGGGATGGTCTCACCAATGAATTCTTTGAGACTTCTGCTACCCAACTGGTGAAACCATTAACGACTATTTTTCAGCGGGTTTGGGAAACGGGGTTCATGCCTTCCTCATGGAAAGAAGGTCTTATTAAATTGCTTCCTAAAGTCCCTTCGCCGTCAATGTTGAAATATCGGAGACCAATTTCTTTGATGGGTTCGATGTATAAAATCTTTTCCAAAGTGATGGCGAACCGGCTCCATAAGCATCTTCCGGCCATTGTGCATCTGCTTCAATATGGTTTCATTAAGGGCCGAAACATTCTGCACAATATCTTAAATGTGCAAATGGCTATCGACTACGCAAGGCACTCGAATCAGCAAGTGGTTTTGATTCAATTGGATCTGGAGAAGGCCTTTGATTATTTAGAAAGGGATTTTTTTCCACAACTTATGTCTACTATGGGCTTTGGTACTTGGATGCCCTGCTTGATCTACACCATTAGTACGGCTACTTCCTCGTGAGTTATGCTAAATGGTGGTGTTACCGAGCCATTTGTCCTTGCATGCTCTGTGAGACAAGGTTGCCCTTTGAGTCCTCTCTTCTTTGCCCTTGCGACTCATCCGGTTCTTTCCATGTTATCTTCCATGGCAGCTTCTACTCAGTTGGTTGGATTGTCCCTTCCTTTTGGACAGCACTTCATTACTCAATCTTTGGCTGATGATAGCTTTATGATTCTGCGCGCCGACAGGGACAATCTTCGCAAAGCATTAGATGTTTGGACGCTCTTTGGTCATGCTTTTGGTCTTCATATCAATGCTTTCAAATCGGCCATTCTAAATTGCACGGAGTTCGATTTACAGTTGTTGGGCTGGCAGGGACAGGTTGTTCCCTGTGGTTCCATTGTATGGCATCTTGGGTACCCTTTGGATGTTGATGTTCGGCCAAAACAACTTCTTGAGTGGATTTCACAGAAACTGGCAGCTAAGTTTCTGTATTGAAAGTCGCATGCTTGGCGTTTTCATGTTCACCTCAAAGTGGCTCAGACAATTATGTTGCCAATGCTCACATATTTCTTGCCATTGCTGCCTTGGACTACTACTACTTTGAATGCTTTCACTTGGCACATTCGTTTCATGTTATGGAAGAAGGATTCCTTGCAAGTAGGCATTTCATGGATTTCTTGGTCGCATAGATGTACCCCCAAACGTATGGGTGGTGAGGCTATTTTGGATGCTGAAACTCATATGTTGGCACTTCGTTGGTTTCTTTTTCGTGCCATGTGCGTGGATCAGCACCCGTGGGTACTTATAGCCCGTTATTTTCTTGAGGATCATGGGCTGCTGCATGGTAATACACAAATTCGGAGCTCTTGGTAGCATGTTCTTAATGCAGACTCGCGGTTTTCTAGCCCTTCCTCATCCTTGCTTGTTCGTTTGGTCTGCTCTTGGAAATTGGTTCTCTAGAAGGTGCGTTGGCATCCAGCAGAGGACTGCTTACATACTAACTCTTTTAACCGGAATTGTTGGCAGTTTCGCGATTACTTTCTTGGGAAGGTAAACATGAGCTCAGACCAAAATTTAACCGGATGGGATGTTTGGGCTTGACATCAGTTGCAGATGCCACCCTTGCCAGTCGCAACGTCTTCATATCCTTTCGAACAGCCAGGAGGCTTTTCAGAATCCCTCGTGGATACCGTGATTTATGGGAACAGCTTTTGTCAGTGCTCCAGAGTAGGCAACCCTTTATTGCCCTTGCTTTGGATTGTCTGTGGCAGGACTGGGACGTTGTGGGTCGGTTGAATTTGGGAAAGGCCTTAGCTAACCAGGTGTATCATCTTTTGATTAAAGATCATCAATGGCTGGCTACTAAAGCTAATACTGTATGGGGATTGCGGAAATCTTTGGCATGGTGGAAGACAATTGTGATGGAGGGCTGGTTGAACAAGACACCTTTCAAATGCAAGGTCTTTGTTTGGAGGGTGATGATTGGTGGTCTTCCGCTTGCTTCAGCCCTTTCCAAGCGTCGAATCTCTAACGGCCATTGTTTCTTTTGCACCACTATTGTGGAATCAGCCCGTCATCGATTTATTTCATGCCCTCTCGCTCATAATATCTGGTCGCTCTTGTCAGCGGTTTGGCGCACAGTGGTTGGCTTCTCACTAAACCCTTTGGATTGGGTTTTTGTACGACCAAAATACCCCACACCGGCACAGTTGCATATGAAGATCTTGTTTCACTTTCTTAGATACTGGGGATGTTGGCACAATTGGACCACTCGGAATGCCTCCCGGCACATATTGTGAGGCTTAAAGGTCTCTTGCATTGGCAGATAGATCTCATTTGGCACTCGGGCTTACTCCCTCGGGAGGACTTACTTCCTTGGCATCGGGCAATTTCCTCTGTGTCTTTGCCATGACTTTTGTAACACTTTTGTAGTTTAGTACTGGAGCCTTTACACATGATGGCTTAGTGTCATCGTGTATCTTGTAATCAAGTAAACTTGTACTTTTTTTCGTAATTAATACAATTACCTTTTACGAAAAAAAAGAAGAAACAAACTTCAGTGATCAGAATGCTGAATCCAAGGCTTCAACAATCAGCCCTTGCACCATAGTTCCATGAAGTCTCAGAAATGGGGAAAACAAAAATGGCAAAATGGAGTTTCAAAGTTTCAAAGTTTTCTTCATTGGCAGCCATGAGTTCTCATTTGAAGGTATGCTTTTGATACTCCGTGTCTTCTAGGCTACCTCTAGCTGCATTGGACCTCTTCCAGGCCTTGGCAACCCTTGGAGTTTGCCTTGCCTCCCATTTGCCTCAGGACATCATGTAGCATCCCCAGGACAGGCTGTGTGATTTGCACGTGTTCTTGGCCTGATCTCCCTAGAACACTTCAACTACTCCTCTAGCCTCTAAAAGGCTTTGGCACTCTTGGCAACCCTGGTGATCATTGGCAATGCCTCCCGGCATATTCGGCATTGGGCATTGATCTTGAGCTCTACATTCAATGTCATTGCTGTTCACAGTTTTGGGATATTCTGTCGTGTGTTGTACAGTGCCTCTACATATTCATGTGATGCTTCTACTGATGCCCATTGGTATCGGATCACTTGTGGATGTTATGTCAATGCATTGGAGATCACTTTGGGAGCTGATTAGAGCACTTCATTTGCTTAGTTTGGACAAAGATTTGTTGCTGTTTATAACAGGGCTGAAGCTTATTTTATCAGTGAAAGCATATGCCTATTGCTCGCGAGTGCTTACCAACTATTCAGGGGATGTACTGATGCTTATGGATGATGTGACATGCTTTGTCATGGTTCCAAAATGCATTTTGAGTAGTGATTGAAGCTCATTTTGATTGCCATTGTCTGTCATTTGCTACAATAGGCATCCACTTGAGACAGTTTATGCCTATTATCATTGGATGATACTTGGGCTATTTGCTTGGATATTAGATGTTTGATATGGATGGTATATGTCTTGGCTATGTATGGCAGACATTTGGGCTTTTTCTTGACTTGCATTGAGTTATTCTGGAGCTTTGGATATTGACATTAGTCTGTTAGTCATTGCCCTGGGTGCTACAGTGAATGCTTTGCCGACCATCTTGACTTGGATGCTCTTGGATACATACTACTTGGATCTTGGATGTATGGATGCCTTCCACATGATGTTTTGAGCTTTGTTTGCTTGTATGGCATTTGAGTTTTGTTCTAATGGGAGCCACTACTTGACACTTGGATATTACATTGAGCATTTGGTTACACAGTTGAGTTTGAGGGTCTTCAAATGAGACAATCGGACTTGGTGACATGTATATGCTCTTGTCATGCTTTATGTACGCAGTTGATGCTTAGTGGGCTGATTTGACATTCCTCTTGGGTTGGCACCTATCTGTGTCACGATGTTGTTAGTGATGTATGCATCTTGGTTGGTTATGTATTGAGCTTCCATTACATTGCTTAGTCCGTTGTGCCTTTAGTTGGTGTCTTCTGTTACTTGTGAGACCCACTCTATGCATGATGGTTATGCCTATGGAATGTATCTCAATTTGATACACTAATTCTTTGATAGTTCTTAGTGCTAGTCATATATTCACTCATTGCTAGTTGGAGCTATTCCTTGACAGTTGTAGTTTATCTTATATCAGTGCCCAGCTTTGGCATTGATTTTTTACTGTTATACTTCAATTTCAACATGCTGTAATTGTAGTTTATTGCACTGTTTATGTGAGCAGTCATCTTCATTTGCCAATTCTTTGCATTGAGTTAGTGGATAGTTCATTACTTGGTCAATACCCCTTATTTTCAGCTTGATTTAGCAGTGGTTTCGGGGTGGTTTGCAGTAATTACAGCAGCTTTCTTTGATAGTTTGGGTACTTGTTTGCCTTCATTATGGTTGTTGGCTCGAATGATAGTGCTATCTTTTAATATTGACAAGATGGATGGCACCAACTACAGCTACTGGAAGGCCCAAATTTGGCAAGTTTCAGTGTAGAAAATGCAAGTTAGGCCTTTGAAACATAAGGATGTCAAGCCCGAACTTATTGATGGAGAAGATTGGGTTGAATTAGATGAGCTATGTAAGTCCACCATCATATTGTCCCTGTCTAAGCACGTGTTCTATAATGTTGTCTTTGATGGGTAGTTCACATGGGACTTATGGAAACAGATTTGCAATATCTATGATCAACAGAGCCTCCCTTCTTAGGGGTATTGGTTGATACAAGTCATGGACCTTTGCGTGAAAGAGAGCACTTCTATGTTAGCTCACTTAAGTAAGTTTCATTTCATTATCAGTCCTTTGCCTTTGCAAAGGATTGAATTCAAGGGTATTCTGCTTCGCTTGTTTCTCTCAGTTACATTGGTTGAATCACGGGATATATTTTGTATTACCATGTGTGTCAACATGTCTACTGATGAGGTACAATTGCAGGATGTAGAGCGTGTAGTCTTGATTGAAGAGGTTAACAAAAAAGAATGTTGATGCTTTCCGTATCTCTCATGCTTTGACAGTTAGAGGCAATAATGGTAGGTCCAATAATGCTCATCGTGGGAGAGATTTTCAACAGCCTGGCTCTCAATTACGTGAACAGTGTTGTAGTAAGTCTCGTGGCCGTCAATCCTCTTTGACTCGTCATTACTGTGGAAAAGTAGGATATATTCAGCTGCAGTGCCATAAAATGCGCGAAGACAAGTGCAAGGAAAATGACAAGGGTAAAGTACACGACAAAAATGAGAATTGCAGCATTGTCCCTTGCAAGCCAGGCATTAAGATTGAAGAGATTAATGATGTATAGACTAATTTTAATGATGATTTTATCCTTGTAGCTTTTTCTCTTGATACTTTGGAGCTGATTGATGCTTTGTCAAGGTATACTTAGTGTTGGTTGATAGATTCAAGGGCCTCCTTACATGTGATCCCTCATTGAGAGTGGTTTCACTCCTATCGCTGTATGATTGGATTTGTCCATTTGGGTAATGACCTGGCATTGAAGATAGTTGGTATTGGTGATGTCTAGTTATAGTTTGGTTCAGGTTGCATGTTTACTTTTCATGATGTACATCATGTATCGGTTCTCACGAAGAGTCTTATCTCTGTTGGCACTTTGGTGTTGGGGGTAAAAGTGTCTCCGTCTAGCCGTCCGTGTATTACTACACTGACAGTACCCGCCACTGCACACTGCAGGTGGCGGACACCCGTCAAAGTCACTTATTCATTATTCTTTTAGTGACAGTTTGAATAAAGGAAGGCCCAACTACACATTGTGATTGTTGGAGTTTCCATTTCTTGTCTCTCTCTTTCTTGCTCTTGCTCTCCCGCCATAGCTCTCGCGTGCAAGCTTCGATCCTTCTCACCTTTCAATTGGTATCAGAGCAGGTCCTTCGCGAGTGCTTTCCGGCCTTCCTCGGCATCTACACGAGGTATGAGAGCTTGCATCTCACTCAGTTCTTAGCCATTCTTTGACATGAACAGCATGGTTTCATGAAAAGGTAGCCATAGCTTCCATCATTGAAGCTTGTTCTCTTCACCTCTTGCTTGGACTTGTCCTAGGCTTGTGTAGGCCTTCATTGGGCTCTTACTTATCCCTTACCCACCCTGATTTGGCCCCTCAAGTTTGCTGTACGCTCACGTTTTATTTGCGTCTGTTTGTATAAATGGCTCAAAATCAATCTTTTTGTCATATCTTGAGCATTCGGAACCTGATTGAGGCAAGGTAAGAGTCTAAGTTGGGGTTTTGGCACGCTTCGGACGCGATGGTGATGTCGGATTTGCCAAATTCTAATGACAGAATATTCTGCAATAGATTTCAGGTCTGAGATAGCATGTATTTGTATGTCTATGGCTTATGTGATGCTTTTACTGATGTCTATTGATACTGGATCACTTGTGGATATTATGCCTCTTATGTGAGATGCATTTGGAGCTGATTTGGCTTAGCCATTAACTGTTTTGAACAGTCTCAGATTTGACCACAGGGCAGCATTTATCTCTTGAAGTCTATGCTTACCGGGATTGATCACCTGATGTATATTGATGTTCGGATGATGTCTACATGTATGGAGATGCTATGTTAATGTATTGTCATCATTTTGGTATCGATTTGAGGCCTGAAATACTCAGTCTGGAGCAGTGAATGTCTGCTGTAAATAGTTGGGATGAAGCTATTCTACTCATGTATGCTTATGCCTATGCTATTCGGGTAATGTCTTGGAGATGTACATTGATGTATTGACCATCGGGGATTGGAAAAGAGTTCGACATTACTCCTTAATCATTGGTTGAGCTTGAGCTCCGCTTTCCATAGCATTTGGATATTTATATTGGATGTATCTTGGTACTTATTGGTCTATGCTTGACCGCTTTGGACATGCACTTATGCTAATGCCATCTACCTATATCAGTTACATTGTTTGAGCTTGGATGTTATTGGAGCTTTACTTGGGCTCGACATTCGATGTCTGGAGCATATTTTGGAGATTTATTGGCTTGCTACAGTTTATTTTGGGATATACTTGATGTCTATGGATGCTACATATGGATGTCACGCCGCCTCCATGTTCGGGATGTCTCATTAATGCTTGATCTTGGACACTTGTCACTGGTGCTTGTACATGCTTTGTTTGAGCTTTGTTACTTGATATTTACGGCCTTTGTGTCAGTGGTAGCATCTTTAAATGCTTGACAGACATTGAGCAGGCGGTCTATGCTATTTGAGCTTTTAAGACTATTTGGGATTTCTTATCCTTTGAGATGATGCATGGTTCATATGTCTTGGTTCCTTTCGATGCTTATGAGTTGACTCGTTGACTTGGGTCCCTTTCCTTGTGAGCTGACACTTACTTGTGTCCAGTCTTGGTAGTGGCAGGCACACTTTGCTCTGTTGACTGGGGTGTGTGCCTACTCACTGGCAGATATTTCATGACATGTTTGGGTGTTGGATTTATGCTTATCGACTGTCATATGCCTATATTATACCCGCATGATGCTGGTTATGGTCTTGGCAGTATACGATTGACTTGGGATCCGCTTCTGGCACAGTTAGCTCTCATTTACTGAAATCTGTAATTTATTACAGCAAGCTGAAATCTACAGATTTTGAGCACTTCAATGAGGGTAATGCTTACTATTTGATGTTATCTTGGTCATATTTGGTGGACAAGTGCTTCTCTTGGTAAAATCCACTCTTTAAGCCAATTTTAGCAGTGGTTTTAGTGCATTTTCTGCTAATTACAGCAACTTATAATCTTGCTTTTTTGCATTGATTTGGGACAGTATGGCTGGTCATCTGAAAGGCACAGCTCTCTTTAACATTGTCAAGTTGGATGGTACCAACTATGGATATTGGAAGTTTCAAATATGGCAGGTTTTGGTGTAGAAGTTACAGATTAAACCCTTGCGTTTCAAAGGTGTCAAACCTGAGGATATGGATGATAATGTTTGGATGGAAGTTGATGAGCTATGCAAGTCTACCATTATTTTGTCACTCTCAGAAGAGGTCCATCATAATGTTGTTAAAGATGAGAATCAGAGTGCATGGGATTTATGGGAGAAGATTCAGGAGCTCTATGCGCAGCAGAATCTGGCGTCACAGATGTATTGAATGAAGCAGTCAATGGACCTTCGTATGAAGGAGGGGATCTCCCTTTCATCTCATTTCAGTTAGTTTCATGCTATGATGAAGAGTTTGTTATCACATGGTATTGAGTTCAAAGACAACTTGCACCCGTTGTTTCTACTTGGCACCTTGCCTAAATCATGGGATGTCTTCCGTACTGCCATATGCATGAACAAGCTTGATGGGCTGAAAATCAAAGATGTTGAGAGTGCTTTATTGACTGAGGAAGTCAACAGGAGAAATAATGATGCTTCCCGCTCTTCACATCCATTGATCGTTAGAGGTGATAGAAATGGCAGGCATGATAATGATCATAAGGACACCGACTCTCAGAACTCCAGGTCCAAGTTCCGTGGATGGAAGTCTGATCTTACCTGTCATTATTGTGGGAAAGTAAGACATATTAGGCCGTAGTGCCATAAAATGCGCGATGATAAGCGCAAGGAAAAGAAAAAAGAAAAAGTGCAAGAAAAGTCTTCTAAGCGTAGTATTGTACTTGCAAAGTCTAGTGTGGAGATAGAAGAGGTTAATGTCATGCATGCCACTGATTCAGATGATGATTATATACTTGTAACTTTTGCATGTGATGCCTTACCGACTTCGGGGATACATTTCATGTATGCGCAGTGCTGGCTCTTGGATTTGGGTGCGTCCTTTTATGTGATACCTTGTAGAGATTGGTTTTATATCTATCCTACCATGTCTGGTTCTGTGCGTCTTGGTGATGACAGGTCTCTTTACATTGTGGGCATTGGAGATGTTAGGCTGCAGTTTTCTTCTGGCAGCTCTTTTGTTTTACATGATGTACGCCATGTATCTGCGTTGACACGCAGCCTTATGTCAGTTGGACAACTTGATGATGCAGTGTATTTTGTATCTTTTGGAGATTCTGCATGGAAGATTTCTCATGGCAGGCTTGTACTTGCAAGAGGGGCCAAGTCTAGTAGCCTCTATCTCTTACTTGTATTAGGAGTTACATTGGATCATGTTTTGTCTGTGGGTTCTATTTTCCATGTATCCCTTTGGCATGCTCATTTGGGGCATATGTCTCTTAAAGGAATGAAAATGCTTCGTGCTTTACAATATCTTCCGTCTATTGACTCTTCGCATTTTGATTCTTGTGATCATTGTTTGTATGGTAGGCAAACTAGAAATACACATATAAAGTGTGATAAGAAACGCATGGATGAGCCCTTGGCTCTTGTGCACTCAGATGTATGTGGGTCCATGCCCTGTCAGTCACTTGGTGGGACAAAGTACTTTGTTACTTTCATAGATGATTAATCACGTAAGGTTTGGGCTTATTCCATAAAGAGAAAATCCGATGTCTTAGACACATTTCAGTGTTGGCTTGCATTGGCAGAAAACCAGTTTGGGAAAAGGCTAAAATGCCTAAGATCAGATAATTGGGGTGAGTATGTATCATGTGCTTTTGAGCAATTTTGTGATGAGCGGGATATTAAGCGTCAGTTGACCGCCCCTTACATCCCACTCCAGAATGGTATGGTTGAATGCATGAATAGGACCATTCAGGAAAGGATTCGTAGCATGCTTAGCCAGGTTGGCTTACCGCAGCACTTTTGGTTGAGGTAGTTACTACTGCAGTGCATCTCATTAACATGTCACCTAGCAGTGGCATTGACTTTCAGGTTGCAGAGGAGGTGTGGGCAGGTAAGCCCCTCTCTTATGATTATTTGGGTATTTTTGGCTGTGCGGCGTTCTGCCATGTGTCCAAGGACAAACGCAATAAGCTGAATCCTAAAAGTGTGAAATGCATTTTCATTGGCTATGGAGATGCAAGAGAGATGGGTTACCGTCTGAGATCTGCAAGTGCTGAAAGTGATCCGCAGTCATAATGTCATCTTTCACGAGGACAAAATGCATATGTAGCCTGAGAAAGTGGTTGAGGTATGCAGAGTTATCTTTCAGGAGAAGCCACCTGCTCCCGTTCAGCCCGCTCCATGGTTAGCTAGACAGCGTGCAACATCACTTGATGCTCATGGCCCAGATGCTAGACATGATGTCAGTCAGGCAGCAGAGCTTGGATTGAGGTGTTCTACTAGAGATAGACGACCTTCTGACCGTTTTGCGCCCTCTATGGATTATGTACTGGTTACAGATGCAGGAGAGCCTCTTATTTATGATGAGGCTATGCACAGGGGTGATTATTACTCTTGGAAGAGGGTTATGCAGTCTGAGCTTGACTCATTGCACAAGAATAAGACTTGGGATTTGGTTTCCTTGCCTCAGGGTAAGAAGGCTTTGCTATGCAAGTGGGTGTACAAGCTGAAAAGTACCCCTGGACATTCCAAGCTGGCATACAAGGCTCGATTGGTTGCTAAGGGTTCTAAGCAGGAGCATGGTGTTGACTTTGATGAAGTCTTTTCTCTCGTGGTCAAGATGATCACCCTACGCTTAGTCTTGGCCTTGGTTGTACAGCTTGACCTGGACTTGTATCAGATGGATGTCAAGACGGCTTTTTTACATGGGGACTTACATGATGAGATTTACATAGAGCAGTCTAAGGGCTTTGCAGAACTTGGCAAGAAACACCTAGTGTGCAAGCTAAAGAAGAGTCTATATGGCTTAAAGCAGGCACCTTGAAATGATACCATAAGTTTGATGCATTCATGCAGTCACAAGCCTATAGCCACAGTGCTATGGATCCGTGCTTGTACACAAAGAAAGCCCGTGACGGTTCTTTACTGATTTTGGTATTCTATGTGGATGATATGCTTTTAGCAGGGACAGCTCATGAGGAGCTCGATGCTCTTAAGGCTCAGCTCAAGAAGAGCTTTGAGATGAAAAGATATGGGACATGCCTCTCATATACTTGGTATGCGCATCATGCACGATAGATCTCATGGACTCCTCTATCTGTCATAGAGGGAGTACGTACATAAAGTCCTTGAGCGCTTCCGCATGCAGGATGTTAAGCCTATTGGTTGTCCATTACTTTCTGATGTGAAGGTTTCACAAGCCGATTGTCCGCAGATAGATAAGCATAGGGCCGAGATGGCCAAGATTCCCTATGCATCAGCCGTGGGCATACATGATAGCCACCGGTCCAGATATTGCTTTTGCAGTTGCGGTTGTGGCACGTTATATGGCTACACCTGGCAAGAAACATTGGGATGCCGTGAAGGGTATCATGAGGTACCTGAAGGGCACAATAGATATGCGTCTTTGTTATGGCAGCCAGGATACAGGAGTCGTTGGGTATACTGACTCTGATTATGCAGGACATGCAGATAGTAGGAAGTCTAATTCTGGCTATGTGTTCACTTATGCTAGAGGGGCTATCTCTTGGATGTCCAGGGCGCAGAAGTGTACGGCTCTTTCTACTACAGAGGCTGAGTATATTGCAGCCACAGAGGCTTGCAAGGAGGCTATCTGGTTAGGCCGTTTGAATGCAGACCTTGGTATGATAGATGCTATGCTTACATTGCATTCGGATTCTAAGAGTGTCATTCAATTGGTCAAGAATCCGGTTTTCCATGTGAAGACCAAACATATTGAGGTGAGGTATCACTTCATTCGCGAGGTCGTTGAGGATAGGTCTGTTGATCTTGTCAAGATTCGGACTGAGCAGAATCCTGTAGACTTGCTCACAAAAAGCCTCACTACCGAGCACTTCTCCTTCCTCAAGAGATTGATGGGCATTGGATGAGATGACATCTTTTTCCTCATCTTGTTATACATGTGTACATGTACGGTCTTTTCTTTTTTCTTTCTCACTGGGCCAGTTTCACCTTTAAGTGGGAGGTTGTTGGGGGTAAAGGCGCCTCCGCCTAGCCGCCTAGCCGCCCGTGTATTACTACATTGACAGTACCTGCTAGTGCACACTGCAGGTGGTGGGCGCCCGTCACAGTCACTTATTCTTTATTCTTTTAGTGATAGTTTGAATAAAGGAAGGCCCGGCCACACATTGTGGTTGTTGGAGTTCCCATTTCTTGTCTCTCTCTTTCTTGCGCTTGCTCTCCTGCCATAGCTCTCGCATGCAAGCTTCGATCCTTCTCACCTTTCATTTGGATAATGCAGGTTATCTAGTTTCTTTTGGTGATTTCTCATGGAAGATTACTCATGGAAATCTTGTCATTGCACGTGGTGCTGAGTCCAATACTCTCTACCCCTTGCTTGTGTCTGGGTCAGTTGACCATATTTTGACAGTGGATGGAGCTTCACATGTATCTCTATGGCATCGTTGCCTTGGACACATGTCTTTGAAAGAAATGAAAATGCTTAACCGTTTGCAGTATCTTTCATCCCTTGAATATAAATGTTTTGAGTCTTGTGGTCATTGTTTATATGGCAGGTAGACATGCAATACATATAAAAAGTTTGGTATGACAGGCATGGGTAAGCCTTTGGATCTTGTTAAGTGAGACGTATGTGATTTCGTGCCCTACAAGTTGTTGGGTGGCGCGAAGTATTTTGTTACTTTCATTGATGACTATATAGATAAGGTTTGAGCATTTTTCATAAAGCAGAAATTGGATGTTTGGGCTACATTTTAGTGTTGGCTTGCCTTGGTGGAGAACTAGTATATGTATCGGTTGAAATACCTAAGGTTAGATAATGGGGGTGAATATGTCTCTAAAGCCTTTGAGCAGTTTTGCGATAAGAGGACTATTAAGCGTTAGTTGATTGCCTTGTATATCCGACCTCAGAATGGTATGATTGGGTGATTTAGGAGCGAGTCCGCAATATGCTTAGCCAGTCATGCTTAGCACAACATTTTTGGATTGAGGTAGTTACTATTGCTGCATACTTGATTTATTGGTCCCTATGCACTGCTCTTGACTATTAGGTTGTAGAGGAGATATGGTCAGGAAAACCTTCTTTATATACTTATCTATGCATCTTTGGTTGTGAGGCTCTTTGCCATGTTTCCAAGGACAAGTGCAATAAGTCGGATCTTAAGCCTAGGAAATGCATCTTTCTTGGTTATGGGGATGCAGGTGAAATGGGGTATCACCTATGGGATCCAGAAGCTCAGAAGCTTATCCGCAGCCATGATGTTGTCTTCCTTGAAGAGAAAATGCATAAATAGCATGAGCATGTCATTGTGGTATGTAGGGTGATATTTTAGGAGTTGTCTGTTGGTACTATATAGCCAGCTAGACAGCCTGTAGCAATGGGTGATGCTCCAGTGATCCAGGTTCTTGATACTCCATAGGATGTACATGTCCCACAGCTTGTCCTGAGGCAGTCTACTAGAGATAGACGATAGCTTATACGGTTTGAGTCCTCTATGGAGTATGTTATGGTGATAGATATTGGTGAGCCTCTTACCTATGACGAGGCTATGCACTCTTGGGAGAGGGCCACGTAGTCAAAGTGTGACTTACTACAAAAAAGTCATATGTGGGATTTGGTTTCTTTTCTTAGTGGCAAGCTTTCTTTGCCATGCAAGTGGGTGTATAAGTTGAAAAGTACCCTTGGATGCCATTGGTTGCTAAGGGTTTCAAACAAGAACATGGTGTGGACATTGATGAAGTCTTTTCTCCTATTGTGAAGGTAACTATCTTACGCTTGCTATTGGCTTTGGTTGCTTAGCTTGACTTGAATCTTTATTAGATGGATGTCAAGACAGCTTTTCTTCATGGGGACTTGCATGATAAGATTTACATGGAGTAGCTTAAGAGCTTTGTAGACCTTGGCAAGGAATACCTAGTGTGCAGATTGAGAAAGAACTTATATGACCTCAAGTAGGCACTTAGGAAATGGTATCACAAGTCCGATGCTTTTATGCAATCACATGGATATTTTCATAGTATTATGGATTAGTGTTTATACACGAGAAAGGCACGTGATAGCAGTCTTTTGATTTTGGCACTCTATATGGATGATATGTTGATTGTTGGGAGTGCTCATGATAAGCTGGATGCCTTGAAAGTATAGCTTAAGAAGAGCTTTGAGATGAAAGACATGGGACATGCCTTGCATATTCTTAGGATGCACACTACACGCGATCGCTTTAAGGGGCTCCTTGTCGTAGAAGGAGTACATTTAGGTCCTTGAGCAATTTCATATGCATGATGTTAAGCTTATTGGTTGTCCTCTACCTTTACATGTGAATGTTAGTTAGGTTGATTGTCAACAGTCTGATGAGCAGAAGGTTGAGATAGCCAAGATCCCTTATGCAACTACGGTGGGCAATTTGATGTATGCCATCATAGCCACATGTGCTGGTAGAGCATTTGCAGTGGGAGTTATGGTATGCTATATGGCTACACTTGGCACACGGCATTGGGATGCCGTCAAGGGTATCATGAGGTACTTCAAGGGCACAACAGCTATATGCATATGTTATGGTGGTCAAGATATAGGAGTCGTGGGGTATATTGACTTTGAATATGCAGGACATGGTGATAGTAGAAAGTCTACCTTTGGCTATGTTTTCACTTTCGTTGTAGGTGTTGTTTCTCGGATGTCCAAGGTGCAAAAATACATGGTCCTGTCTACTACAGAGGCACAGTATGTTGCAACCACTAAGGCCTGCAAGGAGGCTCTTTGGTTACGTTGTTTGGTGGCAGACCTTCGCATAACTAATGTGGTCCTTACATTGCATTTGGATTCTATGAGTGCTATTCAGTTGGCCAAGCATTCAGTCTTTTATGCGAAGTTGAAACACATTGAGGTGTGTTACCACTTCATTAGAGAGGTCATTGAGAACAAGTCTATTGATCTTGCCAGGATCTCAATTGACCAAAATCTTGTAGAGTTGCTCACTAAAACCCTCTATGTGAAGTGTTTTGCCTTAGGAAGTTGATGAGCATTGGATGAGATGACGTCTTTCCTCATCCTGTTGTATTTTTGTACATTTGTATTTTGTCACTTTTTTTGTTCTCTCCTCACTAGGGTTACATTTGCCTTTAAGTGGGAGGTCATTGGGGATAAAGGTGCCTGTGCCTAGCTGCTCGTGTATTAGTTACATTGGCAGTACCCACATACTCACACACCTATACACTGCACGTGGTAGACGCCTATCACTTCATTCTTTATTCTTAGGCTGGTCACGCATTGTGACTGTTAGAGTTCCCACATCTTGTGTGTGTGTGTGTCTCTCTCTTGCTCTTGCTCTTTTCACCATACCTCTTGCTTTTGCTCTGTGCTTCCACTTTAGGGCTCACTTCCTTTATGGAGTAGCATCTTGTAATTTTTAGCCAATTTTGTGCTTCGATGTAATTACTTAGGAAAAGTGCTATTGCTTGTTTCCAATACTCAACAAGGTGATTGAACCAAGCCTTTTGAGCCTCTTGCATCATTTTGCTGAATGGCTTGTTTCCCTTGATCGGGATGAATAAGCTCCTACTCTAGGGTCCCTTCCCTTAAGGATTCTGTGCAACTTACTTTCTTTTCTTGATTTTGGTCTTTATTTTTCTTGCCCTTCTCTTTCTTTCCCTTTTGAGGAGTGGAGACAAGGGCCCAATTTGAAAGTGTGAGAGACACTTTCTTATGAAATTGGTCAAATGGGTGTGTGTTATTCAATAGTTGGTAGTCTCATAGACAGTGGGCAGGGTTGGTTATGGGATCACTTGTAGAAAATTGAAGCCATAGAGATAGGGAATGCCTGTTTTGACACATAGGAACGGATTAACGCGTTCTGCGAGGTCCGACCCCAGGAAACGTTGGCGGAACGTTCTAGTCTGTTCCCACGGTGGACTTTTAAAAAAAATCGTTTCAACGGGTGCGACTCGCTGGCCTGAGCTCGCATGTTCAGTCGCCCAACGCCCGCCTCTCTTGCTTGCACACCTCTCCCGCCTGCCCTGCCTGCTTTCGCTTGCTCCGCTTACTCCCGTTAGCCTCGATTGCTTGCTTAGTGCTCCCGCTTGCCTTGCCTACCTCGCTTGCCTATTGCCAGTTGCCTCTCCCGCTTGCTTGGCCCGCCTCTCTTGCTTGGCTTGCCCGCAATTAGGTGAGGATCAATATGTCCCCCAAATTTGGGGCATTTTGGATCAGACTTCAATTGTTGGCAGTTGCCCCAAATTTTGGGGCTTTCTCAAGGATCAGGGCCCAAATTTGGCTGCAATGTCCCCAAATTTGGGGCGTTCGGATCATCCTAGGATCTAAAAGAGCCCCCAAATTTGGGAGCCGAAAATGCGCCAAATTGTGGGGCATTTTCAGCAAGGGAATGCAGGTTGGAATGCCCCAAATTTGTGGCATTTTGAATTAGTCATTGCCCCAAATTTGGGAGCTGATAATATGCCAAAATTTGGGGCATTTTCAGCAAGGGAATGCAGGCAGGAATGCCCCAAATTTGTGGTATTTTCAGTAAAAGGAATGCAGGCTGAAGAAGCACCAAAGTTCGGGCATTTTTACCAAACATTTAACATATGCATGTTGAAAATTTGGCTGGAAATTTCTGCAATTTAATTGAGCTTTATTGATTATTTGTCACTTTTATATAGATGGAAGCATTGACATCTATGGGATCTTCATCATCCTCAGCACGTACTTCGTCAACAATTGGACGAAGTCGAAGCACTACTTGGTCATGGTGGGATGAGGTAGATGCAGGGGTGCCATTGAGAGGTGGAGAGGCTCGCCCTTGGAAATGCAAACTTTGATCTTATGCTCGGACTAGTGGGGTTGATAAAGGGAGAGCCCATCTTCTACATGAGGGAAAAGAGGTGCGTTTTTGCACCAATATATCAATTGAGAAAAGGTAGGAGTTACTTGACCGCATAGCCACTTCTATGGGGAATTCACATGTCAGGAGGACTCCAAATATAACAGTGGATCCAACAACATGGACTCCAAGGCCTGTAGGACATGGTGCTTCATGCAGAAGACCATCGGGATTAGTGGCTATGCATCCTTCTCGTGGGCCATCAGCGGCAGTAGGTTGTGGTGTTAGACAGAGTTCATTGCACACTTCATGGGAACTAAAGAAAAAAGAGAAAACAAATGTAGCAGTGGCACGCTTTTTTTACCATGACCATATTGCATTCAAATAAGCTAGGTCACCTTATTTTTTAAATATGGTGACAAAGATTGCAGAGTATGGACCCACATATAAGCCCCCTTCATCAGAAACTATCACGACTAGATTGCTTGAGAAGGAGAAAGCAGCCATAGAGATTGCAACAACAAATATTCGCAATCAATGGGCAAGAAATGGAGTGACAGATGGATGGAGTGACACACGCCATAGGTCCATACATGGCGTTCTTGCATATTCTCGTGAGGATGTATACTTCATTGGTAGTCAGGATGCTTGAGAGATTGGAAAGAGTACAGATGTATTGGCATCGGAGTGGTGCAAGGGAGTGTAGGCCGTTGGGGCAGAAAATGTAGTGCAGTTTGTGGCAGATGGTGAGCCTACAAACAGGGCAACAATAAACATTTTAATGGCAATGTATCCACATATCACCTTTAGTCCATGCATGGCGCATTGCTTGAATAACTTGTTGAAGGATATTGGGGACTTGCCATGGATTGCATCTCTTGTTGCGAAAGGCAACAAGATTATTACATTTATATGTAATCATCAGTAATTGCATGCTGAGTTTCGCAAGAGAAGTGACGAAGAACTTCTCAAATACTTGGATACACGATTTGCATATAACTTTCTTATGGTTGGTCAATTGCACTATTGCAAAGGTGCAATTAGGGAGCTATTTGCTAGTGATGAGTATGAAAATTGGACTGGGGTTGCCATTGCTACTACGGTGTTATGTAATGCATATGTCTCTGATAGAGATTTTTGGGATGAGGTGAATCGCACCAACCAAATGGTTGATCCTATTATGCACATGTTGAGGCTTGCAAATGACATGGATCTATGCATTGGGAAGATCTATGAAGGTATGGATCGCATGATTGAGAGGTTGGAGAGTTTGGAACCAAATGCAGACATGTATGAGCAGATCAAGGAGTTATGCATCAGCAGATGGAATGAGTATGACTCTCCTATGCATGCTGCAGCATATGTGCTTGATCTTGAGTTTCAAGGAAAGATGCAAGAAAGAGACCTTGAGGTGGTCAAGACTTGGAACACATTGCATGCAAGGCTTTATCCTAGCCGTGAAATGCAACACAAAATTAAAAATCAGCTCTGTGTATTGGCAAACATTAGGGATGTTTGATACAGAGGATGCACTAGAGGACATGACAAATATTGGGGCTGCTTTATGGTGGGAGGACTACGGGGTAGAAGCTCCAGAGTTGCAGAGTTTGGCTCTTCATATTCTTAGCCAAATAATTAGCTCTTCTTGTTTAGAGCAACTATAGAGCTCATTCAATCACATTCACTCAGAAGAGAAATTGTCTTGGTACAATGAAAGCGTATGAGCTAGTTTATGTGAGCTCCAATCTTCGCTTGCTAGCTTGTATATTAGTTGCAAAGATTAATTCTTTTATGCATTGGGAAAAAGATCATGATGAAGATGATGATGATGATGGTAATGGTGATGGCGAGGATGTTGTTGAGCAGGATGAGCATTTAGACACAGTGGAGCCATCTTCCATGAATTAGAGCACTTAGTGGCTAGCCTTTTGGAACTTTAGAGTATTGACTTGGAAAGTGGGGCTCTCGTAACTTGAATATTTAGACTTTAAAGTTTAGTGCATATTTTGTGTCTTTGCAATGTACACTAGTTGGACTTATGCAACATTAATGATTACAATGTTGAATCATGAATGCGACAATCAATTGGTGATTACAGTGTTTTGAATCTTTATTATTGTTGAAACTTGATTATTATGTCTCTAATTTCACGAATTATGGTTGATATGATAAATCTCTCTAGATTCTAAGACTTAAGTGTTGATTCTAAAACTGTGGACTACTGGATAGGGTCACTAGCATTGATACCAGATATCCAAAACTTTAAGATATCTAAGAGACCAATTGGTATAGCAGTAGATCATGCTAAACATCATGCCTCTCTAAACATCCAAAATTCTACTTTACAAAAGACACCTCACACATCTATAGTGGTTCTCTGTAGACCAATTTACATACATTGGACTTGAGTAGATCTTTGGAAGAATGTACAAGGGATTTAGCAGAGGCCATACATGGATCAACCATGTATGCATTCCTACACACCTTGTCCCGATGTAGACCCACACGATCTACTACTCCCCAAAATAGCTGGTATGATGATGAGTGTAGAGTCACTGGAGCTCGCTTATAGAGGTAGAGCTAGGCACTCAGACACATCGCCAAGCAAAGGCTTTCTTCAAACGCCTTGTGCGGAAGAAGAAACGAGACTACTTAGCGAAAGCAGAAGTAGAGATATATCCACTATTTTAGGGGGGGGAGAACAAAGGCGCATGGAAGATGTTTCATGAAAGACAGCCCCCCATGCAGATTACATCACCAGATGCTTGGCTTGACCATAGAAGATAATTGCATGACCTACCAGGACAGCCACCTATGCAGTCCCCACAAGCTTGTAGGCCAACACAGTAGTCATTCTTCACATGGAAAATGGCTAGGGATGCAATTTATAGATTACAAAATGGGAGGGCACAGGATGAAGATGGACGAGTAGCAGAACATCTCACATGCTTGTGACATATTAGCACCCATATTAGCACATATGTTCAATAGAGTAGTATGTGAAGGTTTTTCTATGAGTTGGTCAGACAATACTATAATTCCGCTATTTAAAAGTGGTGATTCCTTGATTCCTAGCAACTATAGGACTATCATGATCGGTTATACTTTGGCCAAGATATACAGATCTATATTGGAGCATGAACTCAGTGAGTGGGCTGAAATGCAAGGCAAGAGAGCACAAGGACAGGCAGGTTTCAGACAAGGATATACCACGTTGGACCATATTCTCACACTTAGAGCCATTATTGAGGAGGGTCGAACTCGAGACAAGAGGATCTATTGTTGCTTTGTAGACTTTCGCAAAGCTTTTGATACAGTGCTTCGTACACGCATCATGTAGAGATTGCAAGACATTGCAGTACCAGAGGGTATATGATGGGGTGCCTATGCATTATATGAGGTAGTGACAGGTCATATATGAGCACCTGAGGGGCTATCAGAGAGGATTGACAGTACCACAGGAGTGAAACAAGGATGTCTACTTTCACCCACATTGTTTGGCCTATACATAGATGAAGTATCTGATTACATAGACCGAGGAGGAGAAGCTGGAGCCAGCGTGGCAGGGGTACGGATACCGATATTACTGTATGCAGATGATATTGTTTTCATTTCAGATTCACCGGAGGGATTGCAGTGCCATCTAGATGATTTGCACAACTTCTGTAGAGATAAAGACTTCACAGTGAACCTTGGGAAGACCAAAACCATGGTTTTCAATACTTAAGTAGCATGGGTGACTAGATCTATGTACCAGTTCACATTTGGGGGAGACATATTGGAGCATGTGAGGGACTATGTCTATTTGGGAGTCTCCTTCTCTGGCCCACGTATTTCGTTAAGAGGGGCATCAGAGGCACGTTTGGCATGTGGATACGTAGCAGTAGGGGCACTTGAGAGTCAATGTGCTCACATACAGTTCCAGGAGCCCCGCACCAAACTTTGGTTGTTTGACACCCTAGTCACACCTACATTACTATATGGAGCAGAGGTATGGGGTTGCAGCTTGTACGACAGGCGTCTTAGCCCACTCACTGATCAAATTGGAGTAGAGAGGGATTATTATGATGGTTGGGATAGCATGGAAAGGCCATTGATCATGATGATAGCACGTATGATTAGGAGTAAGCCCTTCACCCCACATTCCATTGTGAGAGTAGAACTAGGGGCAACACCTATAGTTATGGAGGCACTCTTCAGGGCAGTGACCTTTTGGCACAGACTATGGGAAATTCCACACCATAGATACCCTAGATTGGCACTAACCTCATCTAGATATCTAGCAGGAGGAGGTGAGAAGAACTGTTGGTTTTCACAGATGACTATTTGGATGAGCCTACATGGTTTGGATATTGACTGTCTTCCACCTTTGAATTATAGCCTTGATTGCCCTACACTTTCTCTCAGTGGATCAGAGTTGAACTAGGTGATCAGAGCTGATATCTTGAGGATTGAGACAGCAAGGACATGGATCCATCCACCACTCCCTCTAGGATCGAGGATGGAGTTCTATAGGAGCCATTTCTTGTGTCTCTATGATGATGGTTTCACTATTCGGCCAGCATATATGGACACCCATCTCTCCCATAGCGTACGGGTTGCTATCAGACATATTCACACCTCACATAGGCTTCAGATGGAGACAGACAGATGGACAAATACCCTAACAAAGGATAGGACTTGCCAGCTTTGTGGTCGAGAGCCTGAGACGGAGGAGCACTACATATGCAAATGCACAGTATAGTATGACATATGAGGATGGTATCACTGCCTCTTTCGTGATGGATTTGGAACCCTTTGTTGCGTCATGGAGTACAAGGACCGAAGATGCCTAGGTCTTTTTCTCTTGGAGCTCGAGAGGCACCGAACTGCACTACTGCGAGATAGGAGGCCAACTCACCCAGAGGGACACACATAGAGAGCAGTGACAGACTTCTTCTACAGAGCCGACTCTATTGACACTACTAACCTAGCAGAGACAGAGCCACCCCGCCAAACACCTTACAGGCCACACCGTGGAGTCACATTGGATAGAGCCATTTCCCTTCTCGAGGACG
The DNA here is from genome assembly GCF_053477565.2 of Lygodium microphyllum. Lineage (NCBI taxonomy): Eukaryota > Viridiplantae > Streptophyta > Polypodiopsida > Schizaeales > Lygodiaceae > Lygodium > Lygodium microphyllum. The sequence continues at coordinate 75,394,642 of NC_141139.1, forward strand.
ACGACCCGGTCTACCAGGATCACGTCCGAGGAGGCCACACCACAGTCGGATTAGAGCCATTATCACGAGACATTGCAGATTCACAACCAGGGATATCAGTGAAGCAGCTAGGAACAGTATCATAGTTGAGATCATGTGCAGATCTTGAGATCAGCTACAGCCCATAGTCCCCACCACACTTCTGTACATGGTTCTATCAGATATGGTTCTCCTTTCCTTTCCTTTTCTTTTCTATCAATGGAACAATACTACACATGGTTCAACCCTAGTAAAGTCCCGTCGTATAGTTATTTTTAGTATTGTTTCATAGGCCACCCACTTATTTGTAATGTTATCTTTACCTTACTGATGAGATGACATTAGACATGGATGTACTCTGGATTTTGTCTCATAGGCCACACACACACGTATATATGTATATATATGCCGTTCCCTTCGTTCTTGTTCCCTAACTTTGGGCATTCCCTCTGTTCCAGGGGTTCGGTTCCTGTTCCCCATTCTTGGTAACTATGATTGAAGTACTTGTGTGGAAGCTTGTTAGGATCAATGTGATCTGTCAGATAAGAGGACTTAGAAAGTCTAGTAGTGTCAAACTTGGTGTCTAAATTCTAGTACTCAGATAACTTGACCTCAAGTTCATCTTGATTTGTGATTTTGAGCTCATGGTCGAGATTGATACGAGGGGCTCTATGATCTATCCCGAGCTATGTGGTGGTTAGATGCTAGGTCAAAGTATTGTAATGGAGTGTGAGATTTAGGTAATAGACCTTGCGTCAACTCAACAATGGCTGAAGCATTCCATGCTTTCCAAGAGTGCACAACCTTTGGAGGAGCTTAGAAAGGGTTTATTTGGGATTTTAGCACCTAAGCAAGGTCTCATATTTTTTGTGAGTCTAGACATGTTTCATAAGGTTGGACCAAGTAGTGGGGTTAGACCTGTTGAATTGCATCTTAGTAGTGCATGAATTCTTGACCAAGGCTGATGTGGAATGTGAACTTTGAGGTGTCATATAAGATCTGTATTGTAGGGAGACAGGAATAGAGCCCAATATACCATATGGTAGCGAAGGAGGAGGCAATGGAACACATGGCCCTTGCCAACTGTAGGCTGAGGGACTAGAACATAATCAGATGGCCCACTCGGTAAGGACATTTCTGCAGACTGTGGTACCGATTGGGCAACACTAGGGGATGGGTATGCTTGGATAGGTGTCTTGGTGAATAAATCCCCAAAGATGCTTGGTTTGGGGGATAAAGCCCCACCATCGGTGCACCTCCACCACCTAGTTATGCAAAAGTAGAGGGCCTAGAAGGAGAAGTACCGAAGTATGGTGAGCCCCTTGGTTGTGCTAAGTGGTGCTAAGAGTGGTTGGATGAAAGAAAATATAGTGGAAGGAAAGAGTGGGATGGGTGGGTTTTGGAAGTGAGTTGTCGAAGGAATTGAAGTCTATGCGGAGGAAGAGTTTTGTGAATTAGGTCAAATTGATTGAAATTGAAATTGTGAACATGGATTTTGTGGATGAGATGATGAAACACCAAAATCAAATGGACTACAAGTAGCAAGATTAGAAGAAGATATATCTGAATTTTTCTTTTAATTGCCTCTTTTGGGGTTTACATATCTTCTTGATGACTTACCTAGTATCTTGCAATATAGGAGCAATAGGAGGACTAGTGAATGAAACTTGTTTAACTTTTCAATGATTGAGTTGAACTTGGAAGTAGTATGCATTCAGGTGTCGTTTTCCAATTGGGGGATCTGACCCAATGGAGGCTTGAACGGTCCTAGCAGAACCTTTGGTTTGTGCACATAAGCCTCATGTGTTGATTGGGATTGTTAGAACTTTCTCCAAGAGATTGTCTTGTCCAATAATCATCTTGTATGCTTCTGGAGTGATGTCATGCATTTGGGATTGGGCATAGAAATCTGTCATATCTCATTTTGTCTTAGCCTCAGTACGAGATTGTTATGAGTACCACTCTTGTTAGGCTTGCAGCTTAGGTTGTGAAGGAGTGCTTTGGTGATGAAGTGGATGAAGATATCTTCCGTTCTGTGGTCTTTCTTCTCTTCCACATCAAGCTTTGAGATCAAAGCTTTTGTATCTTTAGAATGTACCTAGCTTTAACACCATGTACATTAATATTCAAAATAAACTCAAAGTGTACGACAGTAACACAATGAAAACAACAGAATTCAAAGGTAAAGAGTAACTTATAGATAATGAAAATGAATGAACAAACGCACTCTGAGATGAACTGAAGAGTGTGTCATACTCTGAATGAATCCCAAAATGTAGCAAGCAACCTCTTTAATCGATCAGTTGCTGTAGATGCAGACTGTGAGGTGTGGACAAGCTGAATCAGGTAGTATGCAAGGGTGACTTGCATAGTGCACAAAACCAAGGGCCAAAAAACTCTAATATGCTTGAAAATGCAGCTGTCCTAGGCTGGGTGACGGCTCTAGGATGGTGGTAGATGGCTTGCCAGAAGCTGCTGACTGAAAATGCAGCTGTTTGCTGATGTGGCAGGCTGCTGGAAGCTTCAGACAGGCAGGGTGGCAACTGCACAGGCTGGAATAGATGTCAATGAAGGGCAGCAACTCTGAGTCCCAGCTAGGAGTCAAGGTGACAGCAGCAAACAGGGCGCCTCAGTTAATGCAGGCTGGACAGCACTGCAGGAATTATGATGACCTCGAAACGGGGTGTGGACAGTTGGAACAGGGCGCCAACTGATGGAGGGGTAAATTTGCAAAACAAGGATAGCTGATGGCTATGCAGTCCACCTATTCGTAGATGAAGAATTAACCAAAGTTTGTGGGTTAATTTATGCGACATAGGAACTTTGTAGCATTTTGAGTTTTGGGGCTGTTTAAAATGAGCTGATCAAGGTTTAAATGGGAAATGTACATTTTTTAAGATTAACATGTTGAGCCACTAATACTAGGGCTTGCAATAATCATTGGTTATAGTCATTAATCCATAATTAGTATTCCTAAAAATAGCCCCGAAAAGCTTTTATTATTAGGAAAAATGCACCAAAATCCTCTATAATTAGAGTTAGTTGGTAGTATGTCCTTTCATCCCTTATAATTCTCAAATCCAGCCTTCTGCCATCAGCTTACTACCCTCACAGTGCTGTCCATACCCCATTTGGAGGAGCTGCTGGTCATTCATCGGCAGATCACTATCTTCTACCTGCTGATGTGCACTTGGAGCACATTGCCATCAGTGGTGGATCACACACAGCTGCTTCCATTCAGTTGCCTGCTGCCCAAGTCCAGTTTGTTGCCCATTCCAGTTGCGTTTTGCAGGCGGGCTGTTCTGATCAGCTCCTATGCAGGCTACCTACATCCGCCAACATTTCCCTCAGCATGGCAGCCTGATTGATGACCTCCCCCTACTGCATTTTCCTCCTACAGATGCCTCTCAGTGCTGTCCAGCCTGTCATCTCCATCATCCACCTTACATTTTGCAGTTTGTGCAGGCTGCCCAGCAGATGATCACTTGCTACCTGCCCTTTGCTAGCTGCCCTCAGCTGTGTTTTGACTGCTGTACCTGCATTTTCTGTTGTCATCATCATCTAACATTATCATCACAGATCGGTGGACTGCTCTTGTTGCTGCATTTCGGGATTCATCTTGAGTAAGACACTCTTGGAGCTGTTCCCAGTGTCCTTGACACCAGTCTCAGCTCACCTCATCCCCGGTCCTTCAGACATGGAGGTTTGAGCCACTTTGTAGCATATATAGCATGTTGATATTCATTCTTTTTTCGTCTTATGAGTTCTACATCACACTCTGTGTTTGTCGTACACTCAGCAAATCTGTGTTCAAGCATTTCTTTAGAAGAGAACTCTCCAATTCACTCTTAAAGTGAAAGCCTTTGGGCTGTAGAAGTTGTCGGGACAAATGCTGGGAAAGATTGAGATCTCATCTTTCAGGCCACAAGCAATGCATGGTAATGCCATCTTGATTCAATGGATGGGTGACACTCCAAGCACTCTTAACACACACATAGTAGGAGAGAGTTACGAGGATATGTGCACTACCAATGTTTGGGCTTGCTTATGATTGAAATTTTCATGGTAAAAAGAAATGTTTCGACCCAGGGAGTTTTGCAAACGTTGTCTATTGAAAACTTGGGTCAACATGCAATGACCAAAGCTCACAGGATTTGTACTGTTTAGAATATGACCGGGAGAATATGTGCCACATTTCAACCCCCAAACTTTTCGCAAATGTCTTTAACAAGATAAAAATAATTGTCACAGCATCCAACCATAAGGACATTTAGAAAATAATATCTTCACCAGACAGATAGAGCCTGCTTTCCTGTTATTACAAAGCAATATACAAGTCTAAGTATGTTCTATGGCATTGAGTATATGAGGTGTAATGGTTAATTTAATGTGTTAACTTGACTTTGTTTTGATTCACTTTAGCTTAGCCCACTGGAGTGATGGAGCACAAGCAAGATAGATCATTAGATCAAACCTATAATAACAATGCTGATGTTGTGTAGTGAAAAAAATGCTTGAGAGTGACCGCCTTCAACATTCATGTAACTTTTCAGAGCTTAATCAAGTTGCTATGGTGTCTCACGGAGCTGTGGGTTTGCTAGCAAGAACAGTAGAGGCTGCAGAAGAGCCGCAAACTCTCAGTATGGTGGCTGGGGCCATTGCAAATCTATGTGGAAATCGTATGATTATGATACTATGCTCTGTGATTATACATACGAGTTAAATGGTCATTGCTAACATTATCTAAATGCTCATATAAATATTTCATTAATCAAGAATAGGTCTATGCTTCAGGTGATTTGCTACTGAAGCTAAGAGATGAAGGTGGTATTAGAGCTCTTCTACAAATGGCTGAAGCTGCAAACTTGGACATTCAAGCTCAAGTAGCTCGAGGAATTGCGAATTACGCTAAGTGCGAATCTCGTGGAGTTTTAGCAGGTGCCAAGCCTCTGATTCATCTTCTTAATGAAATAGTTCATTTGTTTATTAATGGAAGCCTTTTGCTCTATAACATACAAATTTCCATGTTAATTGCTGGCTTCCCTATTCTTTTTAGTGAAATAGTTCATGTGCTATTAATAAAAACCTTTGCTATAGAACATACAAATGTAGATGTTAATTGCTGACTTATCTTTTCTTCTCAATATTGTAGGGGCTAAAAGAAAGTCATTTCTTATTGAGTCTGGAGCACTTCCATGGATTGTCACCAATGCAGATAGTAAGTTCGCTGCAATAAAGCGCCATGTTGAATTGGCATTGTGCCATTTGGCACAAAATGGTATGTGCATAACCTTTAGCATTATGATGTAGTTATATTGAATTATCTAACAAGCGTAATCATAATGTTAAATTTCTGGAACATGGTAGGTAGCTGGACTAGCACCTTCACCATTTCCTTAGTGGCTTGCACTTAAATACTGCTTGACTTCAGTGCTCTTAATAATGAAAATAACTCAACAGATGACTATACCTTATTGATAAGGATCTCAAAATTATAACATTGACAGGAAGTCACTTTGCAGATACTCAAAAGCTTAAGCCAAAATCCTATATACTCTTTTCCATGAAAGAAAATTCTATGGAAGGAAAATGAAATATATCACGAAAACTTCTATGTGAGTAATCACTTTTGACATCAAGAAAGACAAATCTTATCCTTTGGTGACAACAGAAAAAATAAAATCCTAAGATTTTGAAACAGAATTCATGTACTACTAAATTGATAGACATGAGCTTGAACAAGCTACTACTTGTATCACCTGCGAGATTCCTCGTTAATAGTTTTGAGCTTCATCAGCTGCAAGGTCACAATGAACTGTTTTATCTTTGTCCAATTTTGTGGATTATTCACTTTCTGCTCATCTATTTAGCCAGACAAACATTGCTCATCTACTTAGCTAGATAAAGATTGCGTTCCCCCTCACATGTCGCCTGCATAATTTTGTCACCGCCCCTCATGCTCTCCTCTCCTGCCACTTGAGTTCCCCTGCTTGAGTTCTCGGCCTCTAATGATGGTTTTCTATCTCTTACAATCTCTTCATTCTCTTTTTCACTTCCCCTCCCTAGTGAGCTGAACTCAGCTGATAGGCTGCATGTTTTCTTGGCTGCGCTATCACCCTGCTGTCCTCTCGTCGTGTCCTCATCTCTCCCTACACTGCACCATACTCGTAGTACACGAAGGAAATGGATGGCTTGATATCAATGCAATACATATGGCTCCCAAGTTTTGTACCTTGTGTTGTTTTTTCAGAGAGCAATGGTTAAGTTGCGCAACAGAGAAGGAATACTTCTAGACTGTGGTCTTTGATAAGATCAAGAGTTATTTCCCTCTTTTGCTCAACGTCAAACTTGGTTTTAACCATGGTCCAGCTCACCAAACGTGAGGCCACTTAAATGTTGGTCAAGAATCCCCTGCTGTCTTTGATAAGATCAAGGGTTATTTTCCTCCTTTGCTCAACAAGATTGGCTTTAATCATGGTCCAGCTCACCAATCTTGAGGCCACTTAAAAGTTGGTCAAGAATCCCCAGTTTGGCACTGGAATTATATTGCTCCTTGATACAATGGTTGAAAATATTTTTATTTCTGACATTTAATATTTTCAAAACTGCACTTTTATTTTCCATGGAAACAAAATAAAAATAACAATTTGCTTTCAAGGTCACATTTTCCCCAATCTGTATTGCCATTTTTGGCAGATCATGCCACAACTGATGTGATTGCAGTGGGTGGCAGGACATGCCATTGGTTGGAGACATCCCTAGCATTTGCTGTATAGACATGATGATTTGGGGCTCTCCATCACACTAGCATTGTTTGCACATGATGATTTGGGTCTGTCATGCTGGCATCTGCAAAACGTGTTTGCTGTTGGCATGGTTGCCATCTGTGATTGATGATTTTCTCTTTCCTTTGGCTTGTGTTCTGCAATTGCAGAGATGGTTTTGGTCCTCGGTAAAAACAAGCTTGTTATCTTGCGAGAAGATGTATTGTTTCTTGGGATATGGTCTGCAGGCTGTGTATCCAAGGACTCTTGTTTCTCTTGATAGAGTTGGATAGTAGGGCCTAAGGACAATCATTCAGTCTGAGGATTAGTAGGTATTATGTAACTAGTGGTACTGAGATGCTATCAAATTTGGTACATTTGGTTGTCATCCTTTTGCATGAGGGAAAATAAATACTGCAAGAGGCATCAAGGTCTGGGGCCAAGCTGGTGTCTCTATGCAATAATAATCTAACTCCCTTGTATCCTATTTGCTTTTCAAGCTTAGCAATGTTGAAGAACAAGATGCGAATTGTGAAGATTGCTTCTAAAGGTTGGTTTTTGAGAAAGGCATAGTTGTCAGGTACGAAAGGTACAATACGGTACGGTACGATAAAATACGGTACTAATTGGTATCTTATGATTTTATAAGGTATGGTACGATATTAGTACGAAAAAATTTAAGATGATTTTTTAAATAACAAAAACCGTAAATCATTAAATGATAGATCATAAAATACATGTTTAAAGTGGAAATAGCCATTTCATCACAGAATAAGATGAATACATGAGGGTGACCAACGTGGTCGCATGGGCTACGCAAAACATGCGATACAACTACAGTCTAGTATATCTGATACAAAAAAAAAAGAGAAACCTATGTGACATGTCATATGAATGATGAATGATTGAATCTATGATTAATCATGAGGCATCACTATCATCATCATCATCAAAACCATCTGAGTGCTCATAAAGAGAGTCTGAAGATGACTCCTCAGCATTCGATGATGAGACAACTCATACTCATCCTCATTGATGAGGTTACCATCATCATCAAATGATGGCTCCCTAGGTGGCGGCTGTGTAGGCAAGGGGGGAATGTCATCATGAGGTACAGGATGTGAGCTACTAGAGCCCCACCTTACATATGTCTGCAAGAAACTCGAACCATCCCTCCTCGATGATGGAGGGCGTCGAATGACCATGCCCCTGCTACCACCTACTCGAACTCCTCGCCCACGAGCACGTTGACTGCGAGTATCACGAGTATCTGCTGCTATAAGCTCTCTATAGAGCTTTGCAAAAATCATCCCCTCCTCCTCGTCCACCTTCTTATGTACACTCGGAAAAGTGTCGCCCATCAACTTGAATGTATCAACATTCACCTACACAATCATCAATGCAGTGATGCACGTAAGATTGATCATGATTCATTATAAATACTAAATGATAAAGTATAAATTGTAAAAGTATAAAGTTTAAACTTCAAAGTTCAAAGTTTAAAAGTTAAAACAACAAATTTTAAAGGTTATGGTTAAGTGTTTAAACTTTACCTGCTTCGGACTACCGATGCTCATCATAGCCCTCATCATGCGTAAGTTAGTGCGGCAATAGACTAGCCGCTCTAACTGTCATGTGCTAAGCCGATTGTGAATCTTTGTGTGAATGAGAGAATAGGTACTCCAGTTTCTCTCACATGCAACCGAAGAGCAATCCTGGGCAAGGACCCTCATGGCTAAGGGCTGAAGGGTCTCCAGTGCATATCCAAAGTTTTGCCACCAAAATAAAGGCTTCACAAGTGACTCTCTCCTTCAACAAGTGGGAGAAGCAAAAGCCACATGCCCTCTTCAATCTGCGTAGCATCCTAGCTCCTCTAGCACTGCATTGTGGTCATCAACAGGGACCGCACGAGTCAAATAAGCAAGCTGGTCTGAACGGAACTCTCTATTATCCATGACCGCTGGTGACTTGTAGGCTGGATGTACCAATGCAGCAAAACCATGGATGGGCTTATGCATCCACGCCCATCTCCTCTGTGCTATCTCTAAAACATGTGCACGTTGTGTCTCTGTGATCATTGTACAAGCACGTGCCTCCGTCAATGCCGCTCTAAAGAAGTGAACGAGAAGGCCCATGGTGGATCCCTCGCAATCACTTATATGTAACATCCTATAAAAGGGAGTCACGAGAATGACAATGGCACGGACTTTTTTGCCAAAACTGCTCATTAAGGCACAAGCGTTGCATGGCTTTGGCCTCCTCTGTCTCATGCTCATCCCACTCATTCCATAGAGTGGATACCACTGTCTGGCGCAAGACGGACCGCACCTCATAAAGGTGCTCAAGCAATAACCACATGTAAGCAAAGCGAGTTGAAGAAGGCTTCTTCAACTCAAGTGTGCTATGCTCACAATACATTGCAAGCACCTTTACCTTTACTGTGAAGCATGTGACAATTGATGTAGCTTTGCGGACCACCCTCTTCACCCACTTAAGCTACCCAATGTCCTCCATGAGCAAGTCCAAACAATGACTTGCACATGGAGTCCACACAATGGTAGGAAACTCGGTCAAGCAAATGGCCCAAATGCAAAACAATTCGATGCATTGTTGGTAACAACTCGCACTACATTTGAGGGGCCTACCTACAACCACAATTTACAAATTACCAGTTATGTATAAATCAAATTTCAATTATGAATCATGAATGATGATATTATGATTTATCATTATGAAAGAAAGTGAAACAAATTTAAAACGCAAATTGCAATGTATACCTCAATGATAGCTTGTCGAATGTGGCGGTAGATGAATGCGCTTGTCGTTTTTCTCCCCCTCTTGCCGGTATCTACAGCCCGCAAAAAGTAAGTGCCGAGTGGATAGAGACGAGTATGTTGATGATGCCTTGTTTCTTACGATCACTCCATTCGTCCGTGAGAATGGAGCAACCAAATTTTATCCTTGCGGCCCGAATATGATCAAGGGCTCTATCAATCCTCTCCTTCTCTTCATCAATCTTCCTTGTCCTCATGTCGTTGTATGTGATACCGGTCTATCCTTCACATGGACTAACATTGGCAATGGCTTTTACCATCTTCTTCCATTTCTCTTGCTTTAGGACACTGAATGCAAGATTGCACTCAATAACCGTTTGTGCAATTTCAATGTCCGCAAGTCGTAGGCAACCAATCCACGCACATGACTGGGTGCTTGAGAGAGAGACGATTGTCTCTTCGGCACCGCATGAGCCTCTACTCTTTGTCTTTTACCGGAGCCGGATGCGGATGTGGAGCCCCCACCACCAATGGTAGAAGCCTCTTCCGCATCGGTTGAAGATACGCCCACATTGGATGCTTTCTCGTTAGTAGGCATAGAAGTTGGTGCTGATAAGCCACTTCCTCGTTCTCTTGTGGATCCCCCTCTCATCTTGGCGAGAATCTCCTCCATAATGTTTGGAGGGATCTCTGTTGGAGAAGCCGAGTTCCACCACTTGTATAGCGCTTTCCGCAATACTTGCATGTCGAATGGTGGGAGTTGGACTTCTTTGTGTCTCTCTCCACATGGATTGCATGCAAATTGAAGGCCTCGTGCTTCTCACAAGTCATGGTGTCGATGACGAATAAAGAGGCCAGAGAGAGAGAGAGAGAGAGAGAGAGAGAGAGAGAGAGAGAGAGAGAGAGAGAGAGAGATGCTTGAGTCTCGACTCTTGACTCTTGAAAGTTGAAACTTGAGTCTTGAAAGTTCAAAGGGAGACGAGAGGCTCGAGGGTTGCGATAAAGTTGTGGGTTAAAGTTGAAAGAGCAAGAGTGAGAGAGAGGGAATGGGAGATGAGAATGGTAAATGCTTTGATAGGGTATGGGATAGAGGGAATGGGATATGAGATTTGACTCTTTGAGAATGGCAAATGCCTCAATAGGGTGCGGGAAAGAGGAAGATGAGAATGGTAACTTGTAAGTGCTTGCTGAATTGGTGTGGAAGCATGGAGGAGAGGAGCACCTTTTGTAGATGAGAGAAGGGTCAAAGTTCAAAGTTCAAATAGTCAAAGTCTAAAGAGAGAAGGAATCCAAAGTCTAGAATCTAAAGAGAGGGCTGTAAGCTGGAGCGTGGAAAGAATCCAAAGAGGAGCATTAAGTTTTGCATGGATGATGGTTGGAATTTGAAAAGGGGGGTGGGGTGAGGTATCCAAGGCTTCCCACCTCTCCAAAAAGTGCAAAGTGCACATTGCAGCCTGTAGGAAAAGTGCAGGAAACGCGGGACGCGGGGGGTGTAGGAATTTACGCTGAAAGAGCACTTGCAGGTCAGGTGGTTGAAATAGGCCAGTTTTTTTGTACGAAACCCCTTGTCTATTTCAAATAGGCCTTGGTAGAGCATCGTACGGATTTTATTTTTGAGCTTTCTAGGATACGTACAAGGAATGATGAGATATGGACTATCATTTGCAAGTTTAGCAAATAGACCCATTTCATTTCAGTGAGGAAGAAAATAAAGGTTGATCATATGGTATGATTGTTTCAACAACACATCTTTAAGTATCATGGTATCCTAGATTTGATTGTTAGTGATCAAAACTCTCGGACAACGAATTTATCTTGGAAGGCGTTGTTTGAGAATATGGCTACCACTTTATTTTGGAAGGGGTTGTTTGAGAATATGGGTACCATGTTGGAATTCTCATCATTCTTCCATCCGTAGACAAATGGTTAGTCTGAGAAGGACACTTTCACAATGTTGGATCTTTTGAGGTGCTATGTTTCAAACCACTAGACACAATGGAAACACTATTTGCCATTAGTTGAGTTTGCATATAGCAATACAGTGGATAATTCCACTGGTAAGGCTCCATTTGAGTTGGTTGAGGGAAGCAAGCAGGTACCATCTTTTTTGCAGACTAAGCATAAGATCTTTGAGATTTACCGCTATCTGGAAAACTTGAATACAATCTATTCAAAGATAAAGTATATACTTTGGAGATCATGGCAAAAGCAAAAGAAGACAACTGATCACCATAGATATGCTTTGTAGTTTGCAGAGGGCGATTATGTATTGTTGCGTTTTGGAAAGGCAAAGCTAAAAAAGATGAAAGGAAGAGGGAGGTTGTATCTATAGTTGAGCATGAGATACTATGGGCCTTTCCAAGTGTTGAAGAAGATCAACGATCTGATATATTGACTTAAGCTCTCATAACTAGCTATGCATGTTTTAGAGTAAGCAAGGAACATAAGCTAGAGATCAATTCCTCATTATTCCATTCCACTCACATACAACGACATGAGGACGATAAAGATTGATGGAGAGAAGGAGAGGATTGATAGAGCCCTTGATCCTATTCAGGCCCGCATGGATAAAATATGGTTGCTTTATTCTCACCGACGGATGGAGTGATCGTAAGAAACGGGGCATCATCGACATACTCGTCTCATGTCCACTCGGCACTTACTTTTTGCGGGCCGTAGATACCGGCAAGAGTGGGAGAAAAACGACGGACTCGTTCATCTATTGCCACATTATACTTTACAATTTAGACTTTAGCATTTAGTATTTACAATGAATCATGATCAATCTTACGTGTATCATTGCATTGATGATTGTGTAGGTGAATGTTGATACATTCAAGTTGACAGGCGACACTCTTCCGAGTGTACATAAGGAGGTGGATGAGGAGGAGGAGATGATTTTTGCAGAGTTCTATAGAGAGCTTATAGCAGCAGATACACGTGACACTCACAGTCAGTGTGCTCGTGGGCGAGCAGTTTGAGTAGGTGGTAGCAGGAGCATGGTCATTGGACGTCCTCCATCATCGAGGAGAGGTGGTTCAAGTGGCTTGCAGACATATGTAAGGTGGGGCTCTAGTAGCTCACATCTTGTGCCTCATGATGACATCCCCCCCTTGTCTATATAGCCGCCACCTATGGATCCATCATTTGACGATGATGGTAATCTCATCAGTGAGGATGAGTATGAGTTTGTCTCATCATCGGATGCCAAGGAGTCATCTTCAGACTCTCTTTATGAGCACTCAGATGGTTCTGATGATGATGATAGTGGTGCCTCATCATAGATTCATCATTCATATGACATGTCACATAGGTCTTTTTTTTAAATCAGATATACTAGATTGTAGTTGTATTGCATGTTTTGCTTAGCCCATGCGACTGCGATGGTCACCCTCATATATTCATCTTATTTTGTAATGAAATGGCTATTTTCATTTTAAACATATATTCTATGATCTATCATTTAATGATTTATGGTTTTTGTTATTTAAAAAATCATCTTAATTTTTTTCGTACTAATATAAAATCATAAGGTACCAATTAGTACCGTATTTATCGTACCGTACCGTATCACACCTTTCGTACCTGACAACTATGTTCTCTACTTGTGGATAGCTCTTGTATGTAGTGGATCTCAGATGCATTCAACATGCATCCAAGGTATTGTGCTAACAGTATGTCTACTATGGACTCACTACTCAGTGTACTAGTTTTTGTGAGATGTATGTAGATGAGTATGGTCGTTAGTGCTGCTTTGAGAGTATACCTTTGCATGATTTTGGAATCAATTCATGATCTTTTGGGTATGAGCTTTGTCTTAGTTTTGAGATAAAATTTTTATAAGTTGCAACTCAGTTTTTGATGATTTTGAGAATTGTTTATGATCACTTTTGGAATCCACTTTGCATATGTTTTTTGCATTGATTGTTGATCAATTGCTGCAATCAGTTTGGGGTCACATTTGTAGCAAATTTTGTGTCACGGGGACATGTATTTTTGAAGCCTCACTTAACATGTGGATTAATTTTTAATCACATGGTTAAGCAAATAATGCACATGTAATGTGTAGCTAGAGCTAGAGTAAATTTATGAGCTCCAGACTTAAGGAAATTATAGGATGTTGAACGCAAAAGTTGCTACAAGTTATGCTACAAAAGTAATTAGTGGTATTTGGTGTCACTTATTGGTCTAGGTGATTTATTTGGCCATAAGTGTCAGTTGGTGTGACTATAAAAGTGGCATTTAATGGTACATAACATCAATTTGATAATCAAAGATGACATCGAGACACTCGAGAATGGAAGTTACCTAGTCAATTTAATTATGGGCCAATAACATTATTTTTTTAGGCACAAAAATAATTATTAGATTAATTGTCACTATTTAAAGATTGAAAATGAATATTTAATTATGCATAATATTGGAAAAACCATTTGGGAAGGCTACCATTTGGCAAACTTGCCCATGAAAGCTAGTGGGAGGCTAAAGAAGAGGGAAAATGTGACCATTTTGCTGTTATGAATTGTGAGGAGTTGTTGGAGCTGATTGGGCTTGTTTTTCCTTCATTTTTCAATAAGAAAGAGCAGGTTGGCTGCAAGCGACATTTGGGCTGTTGGCGGCAGTATTTATTGTAGGGGGCAGTAGAGAGAGGGTTCCGAACAGTAGGCGACAACATCTACAGGTAGTTGAGACAGGGCAATATCAATAAATGACTGATTTTCTTTAGTTTTTTGCGAAAAAAGTCTGAATTTTCTCTTCTCTCAACATTCTCTCTCATTGCCTAGCCCTTCTACAGCCTTGCTTTGAAAATTACAGTATTCACATCACCAGAGGGTGAGAAATTATTGATTTTTCTACTGTAAACCCTAATTTGCAGGAATTAGGGTTGAGCAACAGTCTCGAGAAGCGTGTCAAAAAATCAGAAGCTCCAAGACTTGGATTCAACATGGTTGAAGTTGCTTACAATCAATTTTAGGTAGAGGGACCAAGAAATCAATGAATTTGGGGCATTTTTCATCTCCATCAAAGCAAGTGAAGGCCAATTAACTTATCAAATCAAGGAGCAAATCCGATTGAAGACTTGCCGATCATTTTGAAGAGCAGACGGACTTGGAATACTGAAAGGGATTGTTAAAGAAATGCGGAAAAGGGGGCTAGTTTTGGGGCCAACAGGACACCCAATGTCCAAGATTGTGAGTTAATTTGCATTTCTCAGTTTTGTAATAAATGTTATTGTTGTAACTAAGTTGTAATCAAGAAATTACCACCCATCTACGGAAGGAAGGTTGATTTCATTGTGATCAATTCTCAAATCAGCAAATGATCAATTGATGATCAAATTATTCTTACGTTTCAATGGTTTATAGCTAGCTCCATGAACAACGTGTTAGCAAATACCATTGACAAATTTAGCCATGGTTTATGCTGAGAATATGCTTTACTATGCTTCTGAAGTTAGAATAGTTGAGAAATATGAGTTAGGATGCATTCAATGGGTTTTGAGGAACAATTCTCGACTAATTCTCAATATTATTTTATGTTTATATTGGCTGGAAATTTCCAGCAAGGTTTAGGGCACGTGGCATGGTTGGACAACAACAGGCAATGTTGTGAGTGTGATGCTGTATGGAAATTCTAGTGCAGTATCCTTTTTCTTTGACACAATGCACTGCAATTGAGGATGATTGTAGGGATTTCATGGGGAAGGTCTATCACGGGGATGTGAAATTTTTATATGCTTTAATCTTGTCGATAACATTTGATTAAGTTATTAATCAAACGTGCAAGGTTGGTTGGCACATGTGATACACGTCATAGTCATTTTATGGTAAGAGACTAAGGACCTTGGGGATGCAATGGGTGTCAAAGGTAAAAGTTGTGATAAGTTATGCTTGTTGGATTAATTAATTAATTAATGCTAGTCTAAGGGCGAAGAGAGGTTGGAGACCACTCTAGGTTGCAAATTGACTAGCCAATTTAATTATGGATGGGCACATTTAATTTTGGGTAGGGTTAGAAGGGCTAAAATTAATTTTTAGGATTATTGAATTTTGAAAATTAATTAAATGACTAGATAATGCTGAAAAAAGAGTTTAGAAGGTTGCCACTTGACAAAAATACCCATGCAAAGTGAGAAAACGTTTTTGGAGGTTGGCTCTCAACAACTCGATTAGTTTATAGCTGTGAGAGAGAGAGAGAGAGAGAGAGAGAGAGAGAGAGAGAGAGAGAGAGAGAGAGCTGTTGGCACAATATCTCCCTTTACGTTTCAACTCCTCTTATTTGAAGCATCCAATTTTTCAGGGCTATATGTAGCAATTGATTGAGAGGTTCTTATTGGACTTTGCCTCTGAGGGCTTGGCTTCATTTGCACGGCTGCTCTCTAATGTGCAGCGGGTTGCTCGGTAGTATGGGATCCATCATGCCTCTCTTTGTCGGCGACGTCGATATGCAGCAGAGGACTTATTGGCTTTGGTCCGTTCGTTGCTCGTGGATACCCCAGATGATGATTTTCTGCTGTCACTGGAGATGCGTTTGGCCCATCTTATTCAAGTGTTTCAGTTGAAATCTTATCAGCAGGCCAAGCTGCATAACTTGACTGACACATTGCAAGATAGTGCCTGCCAGTCTCATAAGTTCTTTCGCGCCTTGCATGCTTCTCCTGCTCGCGAAAATATGACTAGACTCCAGGATTCGGAAGGTCGCATGGTCACTGATCCGCAGACCATTGTCAATATGTGCAGAAATTATTTTATGGAACTTCTTGGTTCTTCTCCCTCGCCTTCTAGCCAGGTTACGCATGTCCGCTCGGTCTTCTATCATCTGGTCCGCAGCAGGTTCCACTTGATATACAAGCCACTTTGGAGGCGGATATTTGCGAGGAGGAGGTTATGGATGTTTTGTTACACCTGCCTAAGGATAAAAGTCCTGGTTGGGATGGTCTCACTAATAAATTCTTTGAGAACTCGGCCACGCAGCTAGTGAAGCCATTGGCGGTTATGTTTCAGCAGGTTTGGGAAACAGGGGTCATGCCTTCCTCATGGAAAGAAGGCCTTATCAAACTGGTTCCAAAGGTCCCTTCGCCGTCAATGCTGCAACACTGGAGACCAATTTCTTTGATGAGCTCGATGGATAAAATCTTCTCCAAAGTGTTGGCGAATCGGCTTCACAAGCACCTTCCAACTATTGTGCATTCTCTCCAATATGGTTTCATTAAGGGCCGCAACATTCTGCATAATATCTTAAATGTGCAAATGGCTATTGACTATGCGCGGCACTCCAGTCAGGAAGTGGTATTGATTCAATTGGATTTGGAAAAGGCTTTTGACTATGTGAACTGGTCTTTCATTGCAGATCTCATGTCTGCTATGGGTTTTGGTACTCGAATGTCCCGATTGATCTACACCATTAATGCTGCGGCTTCTTCAAGAGTTATGCTCAATGGTGGGGTTACAGAGCCATTTGTCCTTGCACGCTCGGTCAGACAAGGTTGCCCTTTGAGTCCTCTCTTCTTTGCCCTGGCGACTCACCCGGTCCTTTCAATGTTATCCTCAATGGCGGCTTCTGCTCAGTTGGCAGGATTGTCTCTTCCTTTGGGGTAGCACTTCATTAGCCAATCTTTGGCTGATGACACCTTTATGATTTTGCGGGCGGACAGGGACAACATTCGAAAGGCATTAGATGTTTGGACGCTCTTTGGTCAGGCCTCTGGTCTTCGCATCAATGCCTTTAAATTAGCCATACTCAGTTGCACGGAGCCTGATTTACAGTCATTAGGCTGGCAGGGCCAGGTGGTTTCTCGTGGCTCCATTGTCAGGCATCTTGGATACCCATTGGGGGTGGATGTACGGCCAAAGGAACTACTGGAGTGGATTTCACAAAAACTGGCGGCGAAGTTTATGTATTGGAAGTCGCCAGCGTGGCCATTCCATGTCCGCCTCAAAGTGGCTCAGACAATTATGCTACCAATGCTAACGTATTTCCTGCCATTGCTGCTGTGGACGCCTACTACTTTGAAGGCTCTCACTCATCCCATTCGTTTCATGCTATGGAAGAAGGATTCACTACAGGCAGGTATTTCGTGGATTTCATGGTCACATACATGTACCCCTAAACACATGGGTGGTGGAGCTATTTTGGATGCAGAAACTCATATGTTGGCTCTTCGTTGGTTTCTTTTTCGTGCCATGTGTGTGGATCATCACCTGTGGACCATTATAGCCTGTTATTTTCTTGAGGATAGCGGGCTACACCATGGTAATACACGACTTCGGGCCTCCTGGTGGCATGTCCTTAATGCTGACTCTCGATTTTCCAGTCCCTCTTCCTCTCTGTTACTGCACTTGGTCGGCTCTTGGAAAGTGGTGCTCCAAAAGGCTCGTTGGCATCCAGTGGGGGACCGCTTGCAGACTAACTCCTTTCAGCTGGAATTGTTGGTAGTATCGACATTACTTTCATGGCAAGACAAACATCAGCTCAGACCGAGATTTAACCGCATGGCCCGTTTAGGTGTGACTTCGATTGCGGATGCTACCCTTGCCACTCGCAATGTCCTCGCATCGTTTCGGACTGCTAGGAGACTTTTCAGGATCCCGCGCGGATACCGTGGTTTATGGGAACAGCTTTTGTCTGAGCTTCAGGGTAGGCAACCCTTTCCTGCCCTGGCTGTGGATCGTCCTTGGCAGGACTGGGACCTTGCATGCCGGTTGAGTCTGGAAAAGGCCTCTATTAATCAGGTGTATCATCTTCTCATTCAAGATCACCAATGGTTGGGTGTGAAAGCTAATATTGTTTGGGGACTGCGGAAATCGCAGTCATGGTGGCAGGCAACGGTGATGGAGGGCTGGCTGAATAGGGCACCTTTCAAATGCAAGGTCTTTCTTTGGCGGGTAATGATTGGTGGTCTTCCTCTTGCCTCGGCCCTTTCCAAGCGTAGAATCTCGAATGGCAATTGTTTCTTCTGTACCACTATTGCGGAATCGGCCCGACATCGATTTCTTTCTTGCCCGCTCGCCCAGAATATCTAGTCACTCTTGTCGCAAATCTGGCGCGCAGTGGTGGGGTCCTCACTAACTCCTTTCGATTGGGTTTTTGTGCGCCCAAAGTACCCCACACCGCCACAGTTACATATGAAGATCTTATTTCACTTTTTCAGATACTGGGGATGCTGGCACATTTGGACCACACGCAATGCTTTTCTCTTTGATTCGGCCTCTAATGTATCGAGACATATTGCCAGGCTTAAAGGGCTCTTGCATTGGCAGATAGATCTCATCCAGCACTCCGACTTGCTCCCTCGGGAGGATTTGTATCCCTGGCATATGGCAATTGCCTCTGGGTCGTTGCCATGATTGGTGTAACCTTTTTCGTGCATTAGTACGGGGATTTCCCACACGTTGCCCTAGGGCCCTCGTGTCTCTTGTAATCATGTAATCATGTAATCTTGTACCTTTTTTTCGTAATTAATACAATTACCTTTTACCAAAAAAAAAAAAAAAGAGAGCTGTTGGTCCATTTTCTAATCAAAGAACATCAATTTGTTGGTGTTTCAGTAGGCAGGGGAGAGCAAGGAGACATCTTCTCGGGGTTGGCAACAACATTGCTGATTAGGTGATAGCATTTGTGAGGTGCTTGGTTGTCGGTGACTGCATTAAATGCAGACCAGAGTATGTAGCAAGCAGATTTTAGGGTTTTCTCGTGAAGAAAATCATATTTTTTTGTCATCTTGGCTTTCTCTCACCTTCTCTAGTCAATTCCCAAAAGATCTTAGTATGTCTCAGCCATTCTTAGCAGATGTTAGCAATATTTGGTAAACAGGAGGTTTTTTGGCATAAATCCTAAAATTTTGCAAAAACTAGGGTCTAGCAGTCACCTTGGGTTCATGCCAATAGGATAAGGCATCATACATTGAAATCGGCATTTGAAATTTGTTGTATTGACAGTGATTTTAGATGCCAGGCCATCCATTGTGAATTGGCTAGCATTTGGCTAGTCAGTGGTTCCATTTTTGCAAGTCTTGGGTAAAAATCAAGCGAAAATTGGCCCAAGTTGCTTGCTGATTGTTTGTACAGCAAGGGGCTTTTGGTTTAGCCAAGAAGATATTAGAATCTCGGATCGTAATTGATCCATTGGCAATTGAAGTTAAAGAGATATCGAAAGGGGCGTTAGTTTTGGGGCCAATATGGTATCTATTATCCAAGACTGTTAAGGTAATGTGTGTATTTTGGTTTATACTCAATTATTAATTGCTGTAATTAAGTGCTTGATCAGGTTTCACCACCCTATCTAAGAAGGATGATTGGTTTATATTGTTAAAAGGCGTTTTAGTTTGATAACATGGGAGTACATGGGTTGGTATGGAAACAGGATAGGGCTAAAATAGGGACCGTTTCATGTTGTTATGAATTTTTGAAATACACACTTTACCACTTAATATTTGATATTTGACACCCGATTGGTCCTAAAACTTAGCATCCCTTGCGCTATTTCTTTGACTTATATTGCAAATGCATGGAGTACAATTGAGATTCGTCAAGCTCCTCCACTAATCCAAGGGTGTTACTGACTTAAATGACCAGGAATCCTTCAAATCAATTTGACCCTTGATTTGCTAGGGGATTGGCCTTCACTCGTGTTGCTTGCCAAATAAATTAGCCCCAAATTCAATTCCAACTGGTTGGTCTCTTGAATTCTCTTGAAATACATTGATTTCAGCTTTGAAAATTCAAGTATAAAATTTTTATAATTGGGCATGCTTCATGAGGTAGTTGTCAAACCCTAAATTTTGTTATAAATTAGGGTTTACAACACAGATTCAACAAAATCTACACCTCCAATGGTTGGATTGCTATTAAAATTGGAGTAAAGTAAGGAAATGGCTTGCAAAACAGTGTGAGTGTAGAGAGAGGGAATTTAGAGATATGTCATGAGAATTTGATGAACTTGAGCTAGTGATCCAATTTTCCATGCCTAAATGGATTCACCAATAGCAAATGGAGCATCAGAGATTGTAATGTTTAGGGGAAAGTGCATCAGCCGCAATTCCGAGCTTTTCCTTGTCAAGAATGCGCAGTCATCTTTACCAAAATGGTGTCCAATGGTTGGGAAACAATCCGAAAAGCATGCAGGATCAGTCCAACTCCTCCGATAGCTCGAAAACACAAAAACGAAATTTTCTTCTTTGTTCAGCTCCAATTCAACTTTACCAAACTTGTATGGGCAAGTTTTGTCGAGTGGTAGGTTTCTAAATTGAATTTTCAGCATTATTTGACCCAATAAATTAATTTTCACAATAATATAAGAATTTAGTCATTATTTTTGTGCCTAGAAAAACAATTTAACAAGTCAACAATTAGATTGGCTAGGGTACTTTCTTTCCCAAGTATCTTGGAGCACTTGTTAGCCTTAGACTTGAATCAATAAGTTACTTCATGCTCAGTCTCTAACGTCATTGTGGATACTTATAGCTAGTTAAAGTGTTCGAGGCAAATATCTAATATAAGAAACCACGAAGAATCCAACAAATATAACTTGGTATAACTTTTGCCTTTAGCATTGGCTTATTGGGATTCTTGGTCTGCCACGGTGAAATAACTTGTTGCATATCACATGTGCATCTCACATTTGCACATTATGCAAAGTAGAAGCATTCAAATTTCACATCTCCATGACAACGTGCTTCATTAGAAATCATGCATACCAGATTGTGCTCCTAATGTCCTCGTCTGACTCAATTTGAGGCTCATAGGCACTAGATAATCATATAAAACACACATGATTGAATGTAAAGTTTTCGGGGGTTAAATGCTTCATGCTTACGTTGGATGCCTTAAAGCACCACTGTATATGCTCAATTGATCCAACATAAGGAAATCAAACATTTGAATACTTCATAAGTATCTTCTTTGATTTCCTGTTGAATTCATGATGTGAGAATTGATGGTTCAGCACAAATGATACCATGTGATTTGCCTTGTTAATGATGGGCTCTATCTATGCCAACTAGTCATTATCTTTCAAGAAGTTGTTTAAACAATGAGCCATGAAAAAAGAAATAAGGATGTGAGATATGCATCCTTTAAAAATGGTTCGTGCTGCCTTATTTGTGGACACATCATTAACTACAAAACCTACCACAATTTCCACAACATTCATCTAGTTTTTGTGAGAGCAAAGGATCGAGATACAGCCAGATTCAGTAGACAGTGTGAGAGTGAGAGAGACAGAGTTGAAGCACGACACCCAAAAGAATAGACTGAATGAGTGTAATCTGAAAGTACAAAGTACAACCCTTAAACCTTAGGATTGTAGGGGGGTGTTCACACCCGACACACACTAAGTGCCTAAATGTGTGTAACATAAGCACATAAGTACATACGATAATAAGACCATAAGTCTGGGGGAAAAAACCTCTCCTACCGAGAGTAAAAAGTGCCCCAGTGTCCTATTGATCACCGACACTCCCATATGAGCGTAGGCGTAAGTAAGGCGTGAGTAAAATACCCAACAAACCCCCTTGGAGTGAAGAGTGATCAAGAGTACAAGGATCATCCGCCACCAAAGGATATCAAATTTAAAGCATCGCGAAATGCTTCAAATTTGTCACGAGGAAGAGCTTTGGTGAAGATGTTTGCCACATTACTGGTGGTAGGACAATAGACAAGGCTGATATCACCTGCATGTAGCCTCTCTCTGACAAAGTGATAGTGAATCTCAATGTGTTTCGTGCGAGCATGAAACACGGGGTTCCGTGCCACTGCAATGGCACTCTGACTGTCAATGAACAAAGGAGTAGGCTCAGTAACAGATACATCCAAATCAGCTAGCAAGCGTCTAAGCCATACGCATTCAACTGTGGTGGTGAAAGCTGCCTTGTATTCAGCTTCACATGACGATGTGGCAACAGTGGATTGTTTCTTGCTAAGCCAAGAAATGCAAGAAGTGCCAAGAAAGAAACAATTGCCACTAGTAGAGTGACGTGTATCATAATCACCAGCCCAATCAGAATCACTGTAAGCATGTAAATGCAGTGGTCCCCCCTTGGCATAAAGTAACCCAAGAGAACGAGTACCCTGCAAGTAGCGGAAAACATGCTTGACAGCTTGCCAATGTGACATACGTGGCTGATGCATATACCTGCTCAAGGCTGAAACTGCAAACTGTATGTCCGGCCTAGTATTGCATAGATAGATAAGGCATCCAACTGCAGGAGCATATGTATGTATATCAAACAAATCACTGTCATCATGTAATGACAGTTTCAGTCCAGGTTCCATGGGAGTACAAACTGGCTTGCAATCCTGTAAGCCAAACTTCTCAAGAAGCTGCCCAATATACCTTGACTGTGATAACCCAATACCTCGAGCAGTATGTATGAACTGGATGCCCAAGTAGTAAAGCAAAACTCCCAAGTCAGACATGTCAAAAGTTTGCTGCAAATTTTGTTTGAATGCTGAAATCTGATCAGCATGTGTTCCAGTGAGCAAAAGGTCATCAACATAAAGACATAAAATCAGCATAGATCCCCCTTCTTTACATACGTAAAGGGTAGACTCAGATGAACTGTTTAGAAACCCCTGACCAAGCAAGAAAGCATCTATCTTTTCATACCAAGCTCTAGGAGCTTGTTGTAAACCATATAGTGCCTTTTTTAGCTTGCATACCAAATGTTCTAAGCCTTCAATTGCAAAACCAATGGGCTGCTGTACATAAACTTCCTCTTGAAGTTCCCCATGCAAAAATGCAGTCTTGATATCTAGCTGATGAACTATCCAACCATAATGTGCAGCCAAAGCAATCATAGACTTGATGGTCGTCATACGGGAAGTAGGAGCAAATGTCTCCTCATAATCAATGCCCTTTTTCTGTGCGTAGCCTTTAGCTACCAGCCGTGCCTTGTATTTATCTATGGATCCATCTGCTTTTCTTTTCAATTTGTAGACCCATTTTGTTCCAATGGCTTTCTTCCCAAATGGGAAGGACACCAAATCCCAAGTGTGATTCTTAGTAATAGAATCTAATTCAGCTTGCATGGCTGCCTTCCAATGCACACTGTGTTGTGCATCCTCATAACATTCAGGCTCTTCATTATCAAAAGTACTTGCTGCCATAATAAACTCCATAGTATGTGCTGAATCATGCAAACGAGTTTGCCTTCTAGTACGACCAGCCATGGGTGCATCCAAAGGACTATCTTGCATAGTCTGCAAATACCATCTAGGTAGCTGTCTAGCATCCTGGCTGTGTGCAAGCTCTTGCTGAATTTCTGTTTCAGCATTATGCTGAGTATTCCGATCAGCCAATGGCTGAATTTCTGCACTTTCCATAGGAGCAGCTGGCTGAACATTAGGTTCATTTTGTGAACCTCCAGCTGAATCACCAAAAGTAATGGGCAGCAGCCCTTCAAAAACATCACGGGCAGCCTGATATGTGTTCAAACCAGCCAAGGATAATTCTGATTTTTCATCAAAAACAACATCCCTGCTGACAAAAACCTTCTTAGTAACGGGATCATAGAGTCTGTAGCCTTTGCTCTCATTGCTATATCCCATAAAAATGCACTTAACAGCCTTGTTGTCCAATTTTCTTCTAAGTACCTGTGGAATATGGGCATAGGCAAGACACCCAAAGGTACGAAAGTGACCAACAGAAGGTTTACGGCTGTTCCAAGCCTCAAATGGTGTGATGGTCTTCAAGGCTTTGGTAGGGCATCTGTTCAAAATATGGCAAGCACACATGACTGCTTCCATCCAAAAACTATGAGGCAAGCTCTTTGCCTTCAGCATACATCTGGCCATCTCCATGAGTGACCGATTTTTCCTCTCTGCTACCCCATTCTGCTGTGGAGTATAAGCTGTACTATACTGATGTACTATGCCCTTCTGCTGCAAAAAAGAATTCAGCATAGAGGACATGTATTCCCCCCCTCGGTCCGAACGGAGAGTCTTAATGTGGCATCCAGATTGGTTTTCAACAAGTGCACTGAAAGACAAAAATGCATCATACACTTCTAACTTCTTTTTCAAACAATAGACCCAGCAAAAACATGTGAAGTCATCAATGAATGTCACAAAATAATAACAACCACCCAATGACATGGTCTGCATAGGCCCACAAACATCTGAATGCACCAACTCCAATCTGGTTGTTGCCCTGAAAGCAACATCACGAGGAAATGAGAAACGATGCATTTTCCCCAAAATGCATCCCTCGCATAAGTGCTCAGGAGGTCTCTCCAAGAGAGGTAAGCCATCCAGCATCTGAGTACGCTGTAAAAGCATCAAGTTGCCAAAGTTTACATGCCCTAAACGAGCATGCCATAACTCCGCCTATATCATAGCAGGAGTAAGAGTGGATGTCAAGTATGCTGACTGATCTACTGAAAGAGCATCCAACTCATATAAACCATGACACAAAGATCCTGTCAAGACCAATGTCATGCATTCTTTTTCTCGAACCATGCAATGGTCATCATCAAAAGTGACCTGCATACCACAACGTGCCAAAGAAGAAATAGAAAGCAAATTCTTCTTTATTCCAGGCACAAACAAAGCGTCCTGTAGGCGGAGAATAGAGCCATCAATGGCTGTGAGCTGAATCTCCCCAATACCACGAACAGGGTATGATGCATTATTGGTACACTGTACCGATTTCCCAACGGGAGGTGCACTAATTAAAGCAAACAAATCTCTGCAAGATGTGATATGTCTAGAAGCACCACTGTCAAAGAACCAAGTGTCAGCATCCTCTGTAGAGCTAAGTGCTCTATCGGCCCAAGAGATGTCATAACTGCAAGTGTAAAAACAATAGTCCCTGTCCACAACAAAGGACGTAGACTCACTAGCAGTGGAAGGAGTAGTAGAAACAGACATTCCTGACTCCTTCTTCTTCTCTTTGGCAATGCGCTTTCTGCACTCAGTGATATAGTGGCCGGGCTTCTTACAATAATGACATTTTCCTTTCTTTGCTTGCGTCCCCCCTTGTGACTGATTCTGCGATGTGCTGGAAGTGCCAGAACTCTGTGGAGCATTTTTCACCTTGCTGTTCTTGCCTTTCTGTCATGCCACAAAAGCCTGCTCAGAGACTATAGCATCCACACCACTATTTTTCCGTGTTTGCTGCTCCTCTAGAAGCAAGCTAACCAGCTGAATAAAAGTGAGTGGGTGCTCAGCAATCCTCATTGTGAGGTTCAATGCAGTATGAAAAGACAAGTACGAAGGAGGTAGGGAATTCAAGGTGGTGGATATCAATTGTGCATCCGAAAGATACTCATCTACATTCATGAGCTGCTCCCTCAAGTCCTGAATCTTGTTTAAGTGATCCTGCATAGAATCACCTTCATGCATCTTCAGAGTTTCCAACTCTTTCTTCAAGAAAGAGATTCGTGTCTCATTTTTTCCTGCAAACATATGCTCCAAAGTCAACCATGCATCTCGTGAAGAAGATGTCGAACGGATATGAGGTATGATGGACCGCTGAACTGCCAAAGCAATCAGTGACAAGGCCTGTGCATCATGGGTATCCCAACCTTTTTGAGGTGCAGTTCTTGGAGGAAGTGGCTGAGGTGGAGCGGGCTGAGGTCCCCGTTGTCCACGTGCGCCATGGGGAGGAGGAGTAGCGGGAGCTACAACTCCCAGCCGAGTTTCCTCTCCACTGACATAATCCCATAAATTCTTGGCCACTAATACATTTTTCATCATAAATGACCAAAGGGAATAGTTGTTTCCGTCCAGTCTGTCCTCTTTGGATACATACGTAAAAACATCACCTCCCTGATTTGCCATGATGACAAATTTCCAAAGACAAAATGAGCAATGTCAAAGCAGTTCGAACTGGAAATCTGCAAATTTCCAGAAATTGCAGCAAATACGTTTCTGCAATTGATGTGCAAGGGCGTACTCTGTCAGAAAACTGTCCTTTACTGCACGCTTCCCAAGGTGCAAACAGTGCAATGCAACACTGTTATGAATAAATCCCCAAAATTTTTGCCAAAATCTCTGTCAAAAACAGTCGTTCTGTGACTGTATCAGCAGTTTAAATGCATCTGTCCTCTAAATATACAAAAGCCCCAAAATTTTTGACCATTTAGTCCAGAAATTTGCATAAAATTTATTTTTCCAGTAGATCTGTGCCAACCGCGTGTGAACCGCCGCTTCCAGAATTTTATTCTGGGCTAAAATAATAATAATTTTGAAAATTTTACCTGGGCGTGAAGCACGTCGCGAGCTGCTGACGTGACGTAGACAGGCGGGCAGGCGGGAGCAGGTCGTCTGACAGGCTGACCAGTCGCGATGGGCTGGCGGGCTGCGCGTGGACAGGGCAGGTCGCGAATCTGACGCGTGTAGGCGGGCAGCGACTCTGACGCGGGTCGGAGGGCAGTTCGTGGTCACGAGCGCAGAGGAAACTTCGTTTGCAGGAAACGGGCCCTGGTGGACTGGTGGTGCTACTCGCGAGCAGGCGTTGACTCCGGGGACAGGACGTGGACGTGCTGCTGACGTGAAGATTGCTGACGGGCAACTGTTGTACTGTGCTGAGGCAGCGCTGAGGAACAGCGCCTGACTGCTGACTGACGACGAGCTGTACTCTGCTGGCAGGATTGACGACAGGCTGTACCTGTGCTGACGTGACATCTGACGCTGGAGCAGGACTGGGGTGTGCTGCAGACTGCAGACTTGCACTCTGCAGGCAGAAGCTGAGTTCAGAGCTGTGCTCTGATACCAAATGTGAGAGCAGAGGATCGAGATACAGCCAGATTCAGTAGACAGTGTGAGAGTGAGAGAGACAGAGTTGAAGCACGACACCCAAAAGAATAGACTGAATGAGTGTAATCTGAAAGTACAAAGTACAACCCTTAAACCTTAGAGTTGTAGGGGGGTGTTCACACCCGACACACACTAAGTGCCTAAATGTGTGTAACATAAGCACATAAGTACATACGATAATAAGACCATAAGTCTGGGGGAAAAAACCTCTCCTACCGAGAGTAAAAAGTGCCCCAGTGTCCTACTGATCACCGACACTCCCATATGAGCGTAGGCGTAAGTAAGGCGTGAGTAAAATACCCAACAGTTTTCAAGAAATGCATAAGAGGTCTTTTCTATAATGTCAGATAATCCTCGTTTACTATGTTGTTGACAATCTTCTTTTGTATTGTAGCTCAATCGACTTTGATTACTCCAAGCACACCTCTTATTGGTTGCTTTTCATCCTAGTGGCAACATCTATGGCCAAGGTATATGCTTTAGGGGTTTGTGTGTTTTGGGATCGTTCAGACAAGCCACAATCCTATCACTCTTTCTCTCTATATTATTTTGAGGCTTTCAGTGCCATCTATTGACATGGATGACATCTCTTGAGCAAGTGCTTGTGCTACCCTCTCTACCAGTATTCGAGAAGCTAGATGGATCAAGCTATCCTCTATGGTCGTGTAGGATCAAGTGTTTGCTTGTTACCTATGACCTTAGGGATTTTGTTACTATGCCTATACATTGACTTACCATGGATCCTCGTGATGGTGTGATTTCAGATTCGGCATCTTTATGGGATTTGTTGAATGCCAAAGCATGTTTTTTTCTCTTTTTAAGTTGTGTAGATTTTGTACTCGTGCATCTACAACACGGCATAGGTATAGATGCCTTTATCCCCAACAACCTTCCACTTCAATGCAAATGTTTCTCTAGTGCAGAGAGAACATGAAAAAAGTGACAAAGTAGAAATGTACATAAAGTATAATTGGATGAGAAAAGATGACATCTCATCAAACGTCTATAATCTTTCTAAGGAAGGCAAAGAGCTCTACTAAGAGACTTTTAGTGAATAGATCTACAGGATTTTGGTCACTTGACATCTTGACTAGCTCAATGGACTTGCCCTAAATGTTGTCTTTGATAAAGAGGTATGGACCTCAATGTGCTTTTTCTTCGTATGGAAGACCGGATTTTTGGCCAATTAAGTGGCACTCATAGAATCCAAATGCAATGTAGGGACCGCATTAGTAATACCAAAGTTTGCTAGTAGACGGTCTAACTAGAGAGCCCCCTTAGAAGTCTCAATGGCTACATTATACTTTGCCTTTGTAGTAGCAGATAGGGCCGTGTATGTTTGTACCTGGAAATCCAAGAAACAATACCTCCAGTAAAGGTGAAGACATAGCCAGAGGTAGACTTTTTACTATTTGCGTGCCTTGCATAATCAGAGTCGATGTACCCCATGACTCCTGTATCTTGGCCACCACAACATATGCACATATCTATAGTGCCCTTAAAGTATCTCATGATATCCTTCATGGCATCCCAATGCCACTTGCCAAGTGTAGCTATATAGTGTCCCACAACTCGTACGCAAATGCTATGTTAAGAGACCAGTGGCTATCATGACATATATCAAATTGCCCATTGTAGATGCATAAGGAAGCTTAGTCATCTTGGCCTTATGCTTATCAAACTACAGACAAATGGCCTAACTAACCTTAATGTGAGAAGGTAAAGGACGGCCAATAAGCTATCATATCTTGACAATCCCAATGTAGGGTCAATCATGGTGTGCATTATGGATTAAAATAGACTAATAAAGACATGGTTGCAAAACAGATTGCACACTCAATAATGATAATTGATATTCCACACCTTTTCACATAATGCTACAATACAAGGATTCTTTGATAGATAGCCTTTTGCCTTTTCACTCATACAAGTGGCTATCTTAGGTGGCATCCTTATCTTGACTTTCCCGTAGTTAATACTTATCTACTCACCTTGTATCTTTGGAGTGTTGTCAAACATATACACATATAGCCATAGATACCAAAGTTACATTCTCACGACCGCTTCTTAAGCAAGGTATTTGCGTTACCTTGTCACCCATCCAGTGTAGCATTGCATAACTGCAATTGCTACCTCTCAACACTCCCTCTCAATGCTATATTGGAGTGCTACACATGACTAGACATATCTAGTCCACCATATGCATGTTACTATGCATGTACAATGCTTGTTTGAGGATCATTTACTCATGCCAACCCACCCCATCCTTTTTGAAGTACCATAGTATTCGAGAAAGGCATGGTAATCTACTTGTGCATCTAACATGTGCACATTCTCACATAACATGCATATACAAAGTCCTTTTGAGGCTCTAGCCTCGGGTAGATAACCCCACACAAGACAATTCTTCTGTAACCTCATCTCGAATACACTCTATCAAGATGCACATGCATATAAACAATCTCTTTTGAGCTCTACACGGCTTGGGTAGGAGAAACCTCATGTGATGGATGATTTAAAAAGTCTCAACTTGAGCACATGCACTCATGTATATCTACCCCTAATACACAAGTTAAGGTTATTTAAAAAATTATATGCAAACATATATCCTATCACCTTGTGCATGTGAAAAAGGTTTTACAAGCAAAATTAGTTTAAGGTTTAAGGAAAAGTTATTGGAGTTGAGGGCCACATGTCATTAGCATCTTTATTTTCTTATCCTTCTTTTTTTTCTCATTCTTATCTTTTTCCTAGCTTACTTCTTTGGACTCTTGGTGTGCATTATTGGAGTGTTGGAAAGGTTCTATCTCATATTTCAAGCCTTCGAGTAGACTACGCTAGGATGATTCTGCCTTAGTTGCTATTGGTACTAACTTCTTTTACTTAGTCATGAGTCATAACTATATTTGTGCTTTGGTTCACTTTTGTTATGCTCCTAGTCTTGACTTTTGGACATGTGATACTCCTCTTTTGCAAGTTCTCCTTGAAATCCCAAGGTAAACCTTGGTGTTTTTTTGCTTCTCCTTTTTTAGCCATGGTGTGGATATATGACTCGACATCCTTGGGGCTCACATTGCTACATGCCATTATTTGTACCAATGTCGATGCTTGTGAATCTAAGGAGGTCGAAGAGTTGCTCTAGATGTGTGCCCTTATAAAGCCTTTTCCAGTCCTTTGGAGATTTGGGCTCTTCACCTAGTAAACTAATCATTGTGTCGTAGCTGAACTTGAGTCATCATTATCTTCCTCAGAAGGCCATAGGGCCATCGCATGCGGATTTGGTTGCTCACCTTCTTGTCATGTATCTCGGTCTCTTTCTCACACGGGGTGTTGTTCATGATACTACTCGCCACTTTTGAGTAGAGCTACCTGAACTTCTATAGTGCATCTTATTTATATGTTCCTCACGAGCTACTACAACTATCTTTTTCTTGCTAACATGTTATTCCTTGCTAGGGATGATTCCCCAATAGCAGTTATCGTCTTTTTCTTGCATCAATGTTTCTTGCAACCATTTAATCTGTTCTCTTGCTTAATCAGGCAGAATCCATGCCTTGTTGACTTCTTTCAAAAACCAAATGTTCTCGGACTTTTGAACCTTCTTATTGAAGCTTTCGCTTTGGCTTTCATGGTTAAAATCTGTTGAGTATCAGTAAGAACTTGCACTAGCTTCGGTGTACATGCTTCTTTGCACCACAATCCCTTGAATACTATAATGACCTTTTGACCTTCACAAGCTTGAACCTTCTCGCTGAAGCTTTCGCTTCGGCTTTCATGGTTAAAACCTGTTAAGTATGAGTAAGAACCTGCACTAGCTCAAGTGTATGTGAATTAAAACATGCTTTAAGCATTCTTTCCATGCGGGGATATTTTTTAGAACCTGGGCATTCAATATCGGGGCGTTGTCCACTCTCCTACTTTGGGTGAAAGCTCCCACATGCGGTCCTCTCTCGACTTTTGCTTAGGAGCCATTGACGAAGTAAATTTCGACTTATTGAACTCTCCCTTGGCTCCCTTACGAGTTTCAAAGTTACTACTACTCGAGATCTCCTTCCCTGCATAGGAAACATGCCTTGCAAGACACGGTCTAAAAACCCCCGGAGCTGCGGGTGAACTTGGTCTAGAAAAGCTTCAATAGAAGCTTCTCAAGCTTCTGGATGAACAGAGATGACATGTGAAGACGTGATGGTGAAGATGATTGGAGTGATGATGGTGAGGATGACAATGGTGAGGATGACGATGAGGATGATGATGATGATGATGGCAGCGGCAGCGGCAGCGGCAGCAACCTGGAGATGATGGCAGCTCAAAATGTGTTCTTCGAGAATGCTAGGTTTTGGACCTTCTGAAACATGCATGATTACCATCTCAAAATGTGTTCTTTGAGAATGCTAGGTTTTGGACCTTTTGAAACATGCATGATTGTTTTCAAGCTTATTTGTCATGAGGCCATTCTCATAATTTTCACTAATCAAGAAATTATTTTCCCATTGCCCTTGGTTATATAGGCAACAGGCTATTCAATATGATTGCAAAAGAGAGATGAAGTTTCTGTCAATACTTGAAAAGGGCATAATAATGTCTTGTACAATGTAAGAAGTGTATTAAAGACTTAAATTTAGCTATTTGCACGTGGAATGCATTGAGGAAATATCTGCCTTGAAATTCCTTCCTATGTGGATGGGTGCTTTTTCACAACAAGGCATGCATGCAAGTATGGGGCATCCAGGATACTTTGGTAGTGCTACTATTTTTCATGCTATGGTGGATCAAGGACTGCATATGGGAATGCATGGCAAAACCATAGAAACAGGAAACGGCCAGAACGGTCCCCCCAGCACACGGAATCGCCGTCCCCAGCACGAGGCCATCATGGGACGTGTTGCTAATCGATGGAACCTCCCCTGTCTGAAACGAGATAGGGAATGCCGTGTGGCACCCACTTGCCTTTGGCCGGCCGCTACTCCCGCCCGATAGTCTATAGACTGTGACTACGCGTTTCTGCCCGCTTCGTCTACCTATTCCCACCCTCGGTGACCAATCCACCAATCTGTTCTGTTACACTTGCCCAAGGATAAAAGTCCTGGCTGGGATGGTCTCACCAATGAGTTCTTTGAGTTTTTTGCCACCCAGCTCGCAAAACCATTGACAGCTTTGTTTTAGCAGGTGTGGGAAATGGGGATCATGCCGTCCTCATGGAAAGGTCTTATTAAACTGCTTCCAAAAGTTCCTTCGCCGTCCATGTTGAAACAATGGTGTGTACACCTTTGTGCACAATTCACCTAGAATTTTAGTGCACTTCTAGTACACACATCCCCCAATACCATAGTGTATTGTGCATATGTACCCATCCACCTTGCATATCCTCACACATCATAGCATATATGTGCACTTGTGCACTTTGCATATCCCCACATATCATAGTGCATATATACACTAGTGCACATGTGTACTAGTATGCCATCCTACACTTAGTCTAGTAAAGTCTTCGTTGTGCACAACCTTGGGTATACACCTTTGCACTTTACCCCATACCCTTGCACTCCATAATCTATCTATGCACTTCACCACATCACATCACCCATTCCATTGTACACTGGTGCACACATGCACTATGCTTCTTTGCACCACAGTCCCTTGAATACTATCATGACCTTCTGACCTTCACAAGCTTGCATATAGGAGCTCCAAACATACATGCTCTTTCAGCACGCACATACTCTTTCAAGGGTGCTCTTCACAAGCTTCTCTCCTTAAGAATCCTCCAAGTTGCCAATTGTGGGAAAACTTTCCTTGCTTCCACTTCATATGCTCATCCTTGAACATACACGAGAGACATGCCTCAAGCGACATGCTCCAACTTGGGTTATAACTAGCCCAACTTCACTTGTTATTCCAATGACAACATGCATGTGCCCCTTCACATGCTCTTTGCTCAACAGCAAGGGTTAATTGGACACTAATGTCCCACAAACAACAACCCTTTTGTTACTTAAACATTCTTTCATTTTCAAAAATAACAAATGAAGAGGCAAAATTATCCAAAATCTTTGACATCTATTGGCAACTTCCTTCATGGCAATGTTGGCAATACGTACTTGTTGAAGACTCCACTTCTATATTTTGTGATGCAAGGCTCCTCTTACATCCTTCAATGGAAATCTTCACAACAGTTTCAAATAGCCTCATAAGTAAACCAACAATAATCTTGAATAATGGTATTCCATAAAATTTCATCGTCTTCGAAATCATGGACAATCAGTAATAATGAGTGTCCAATATTTTTAAGGAAAGAATAGCTAAAATGTACCAAGGCTGAATCCGATAAAAGGGCATACATTAATAAGTACATAGATAATTAAGGAGCATTAAAATAGACTAACAAAGGCATGGTTGCAAAAGAGATTGCACACTCAACAATGATAATTGATATTCCACACCTCTTCACACAATACTACAATACAAGGTTTCTTTTATAGATAATCTTTTATCCTTTCACTCATACAAGTAGCCATCTTAGGTGGTATCCTTATCTTGACCTTCCTATAGTTAATACTTATCCACTCACCTTGCACCTTTGGGATGTTGTTACACATATATATACATCCACAAATACCGAGCTTGCATTTGCAACATCCTCTCTTGAGCGAGGTGTTTTCGTTATCATGTCACCCATCCTCTCAATATCATGGCATACATTAAATTTTCCACTTAAGATGCATAAGGGATCTTGGCCATCTCAACCTTTTGCTCATCAGACCGTGGACAATCGGCATGACTAACCTTGACATGAGAGGATAAAGGATAGTCAATAGACTTAATATCTTGCATATGAAACCACTCAAAAATCTTTTGGATGTACTTCTTTCTGACAAGCAAGAGAGCCCCTTAGAGTGATTGTGCATGATATGCATC
The DNA here is from genome assembly GCF_053477565.2 of Lygodium microphyllum. NCBI lineage: Eukaryota > Viridiplantae > Streptophyta > Polypodiopsida > Schizaeales > Lygodiaceae > Lygodium > Lygodium microphyllum. The sequence goes on from NC_141139.1 coordinate 75,428,869, forward strand.
CCAAGAAAATATGTGAGGCCTATTTCATGTCTTTCATCTCAAGGCTCTTCTTGAGCTGACTTTTGAAGGCATGAGCACTCCCAATTATCAATATATTATCCGCATAGAGTATCAAAATCATAAGGTTGTCATCATAGGTCTTCGTCGTGTATAAACACAAATCCATATTATTGCGAGTATATCCATGTGAATGTATAAAAGCTTTGAACTTGTGGTACCATTTTCTAAGTGCTTACTTAAGGCCATAGAGGCTCTTTCTCAACTTGCATACTAAGTATTTCTTACCTTTTCTCTCAAAGCCCTTAGGTTGTTACGTATAAATCTCATCATGCAAGTCCCCAAGTAAAAAAGCCGTCTTGACATCCATCTGATAGAGATTCGGATCTAGTTGCGTGACCAAAGCTAATACTAAGCTTAAGGTAGTCACCTTGACTATAGGAACACCATACGCTTGCTTAAAATCCTTAGCAACCAATCTATCTTGGTACGCTGGGTTAGGGTATCCAAGGATACTCTTCAACTTGTACACCCACTTGCATGGTAAAGCACGTTGCTTTCCACTAGGTAAAGAAACCAAATTCCATGTATGATTTTTTTGCAATGAGTTATACTTTGATTGCATGGCTCTCTCCCAAGAGTGACTGTCACCTTTGCGTATGGCCTCATCATAGGTAAGAGTCTCACTAGCATGTCACCATAACATAATCCATGAAGGGTGGGAACCGATCAGGTTGACATCTATTTTTTGTACACCGTCTCAAAAGAGACTATGGGGCTTGTACATCTTGTCTAACATCATTGTCATGGGCCACTGGAGCATCAACTGCTGCAGGTTGTCTAGCTAGTTGTATAGTAATAGGAGACTTCTCTTGAAATATCCCCCTATGTACCTAAACGACATGCTCAAGCTACTTATGCATTTTCTTCTCATAGGCGATAGCCTATCTCTTCTACATTCCCATAATCAAGTAAGATGCATTTCACAAACTTGGAATCTAGCTTATTACGCTTGCCCTTGGAAGCATGGGAGAAGGCTTACAACCAAAGATATGCAAATGAGCATATGATCAAGGTTTTTTAGGCTATATCTCCTTTGCAAATTGAGAGTCAAGAGTAGTACATGGGGATTGATTAATGTACGGCAGTAGTGCTAAGCTTACTACAGACCCTCTCTTGAATTGTCATGTTTATACGCTTAGCCATATCATCATGAGGTGGGGTGTACGGGGTGGTCAACTGACGTTTAATACCTCTCATATCACAAAATTACTCAAAGGCTTTAGATACATACTCTCATCCATTGTCATATTGTAGGCATCTCAACCTATAGCTAGAGTGGTTCTCAACAAAAGCAAGCCGATGCGGAAACGTAACCAATACTTTTGATTTATACTTTATGGGGTATGTCTACAGCTTATGTGAATAATCATCAATGAAAGTAATGAAATACTTCGCGCCACCTGATGACTTGTAGGGCATAGGTTCACAAACACAAGAATAAACGAGAGCTAAAGGCTCATCAATGCGCGCAATATTAGACTTTCGTGAATTACATGTCCGTCTGCCATAAAGACAATGATCACAATAATTAAAAAATTTATAGTCAAGGGATAGAAGATACTTTAAATGGATAAGCATTTTCATTTATTTTAGTGACATGTTTCCAAGAAGGCAATGATACCATAATGATACATGTGGTACTATAGCCACTGCTAAAACATGGTCGATAGACCCAAATACAAGTAAGGGATAAAGCGTTCCAAATACAAAGTAACCTGTATCATCCAACTACCTACTAGAGAGTACACTACTGGTCAAAGCCGAAACACGGTATACATCTTGCAAGGTAAAGATGTTGCGTGGACCATCTCCAATACCAATAATATCCAATGCCAAGTCATTATCCAATTTGATAGATCATGTCATTCTACGATAGGAGTGGAACCACTCTCAATGAGAGGTCACGTGAAATGAAGCACCTGAATCAATTAGCCAATAGGAATCATAGGTGGACGAGGTATTAGTCAATTGCGAGCAGCAAAACATCAAGAGCAGAAGTTACCGGTATCTAATCATCATCATAGTCAGTTTGCATAATATTAATCTCTTTAATCTTGATACTGAATTGTTTATGGACAATGCTATGATTATCATTCATATCTTGCACTTTGCTCTTTCCCTTTTTCTTGCGCTTATCATCATGCATTTTATGGCATTGTGGTCGAATATGACCTTGGTTCCCACAATAACGACAAGTCAATGCAAACTTACAGCCACAAGAGTTATTGGGAGACTCTCCACGTGATTGAGAATGAGACTTTTGCGAGTCGTTCCCAGGGTGGTCATTAACACTCTTAGGGTTATTGCATCTAACTGTCAAAGCATGAGAGCTATTGGAAGCATCAACTTTTTTTTTGGTTAACCTCTTTATTCAATAATGCACCCTTTATATCTTGCAATTTCAGCCCATCAATCAACATATTTGCACACACAGCAGTATGGAATGTGCCTATGATTCAGGCAATGTAACTAGCAAGAACAATGGTGGAAGATTCTCCTTGAAGTCAATTCCTTGCAAAAACAAGTGGTTGAAAAAAGAATGAAAGTTCCCTCCATACGAAAGTCCATGAGTTGCTTAAGTCAATATATCTAAGAGGTAGGCCTTTGCTTGTTACGGATCTTGTCCCATAACTGCCAAGCAGTTTGCCCTTGAGAGACAACATTATAGAAAGCTTGATTAGAGACTGACAAAACGATTGTAGATTTACATGTCTCAATGGCCCAATTTGCAATTTTTGCACCAAAACTTGCCATGCCTATGTCTTTTAGCAATTGTAATTAGTGCCATCCAATTTGTCAATGTTGAAGATAGCACTGTCATTCGATCCACCAACCATCATGCCAAGACATGAGAGCATAGTATAAAAACATGGGCTGCTGTAAATTACTGCAAATCAGTCCCAAAATGACAGCAACCCTAATTTATAGTAGAAAGTAAGGTCCAACAGCCACTTGGGGAGAGTGCTTAGAATTTAGGGCCTAGTACTTGAAATTCAGCAGCTAAAATTTGGGGATTTCAGTGGATTTGAAGAGGCCAACTAGTCAACATTATGTTTGGGGAAGTATTTGTCATCCAAGGAGCAAATCGAAGGCCAGCAAACCCAGGGGCAAATTGGTTTGAGGGCTTGCTGGTTGATGGGACAGCAAGATATATTGAATCGTGAAGAAGATTAGGTTAGATCTTAGTGTACTTCAACCTTTAGCAATACAAGTTGAAATAATACTACAAGGGATGCTAGTTTCCGGGTCAATTGGGTGTCTAGCATCTAGGTTTTAGTGGTAACATTTGCATTTTCAGTTTATGTGAATTTTATGTTTGCTGTAATCTGTGCTTAATTAGGTTATTTACCACCCTTTTAGAGGAGGGTTGGTTTCATTGACCCTTGTTGGTTCTCATATGCGCTAGTTTGCTCTTGGAAGAGCATAAATACCATGGCTTTAATTGAGTTGATGTAGGGTCTAATGCTTGAATTTCAGTCTCAATGGTTTGAAAATATACGGGTACTTTTATACACATATTATAGGTATGTACGTGCTGTTGCATGACTGTTGTTGGTCGTACCTAGCTCAAGTTAACCTCTTCAAGAGATTCACACATCCACTAAATCATATGCATGCTATACATACATATTATGAGACACTTACTCTTCAAATTGGATTTCAAGATCTAGAGAATTGTCAGTTTAGACATCTGAGAATCTCCAAAACTATATTTCAAAATCTTAAATATGCAGTCAATTTTCAAGCATAGAACATACGAAAGTGGTGTCTAAAACTCAAGCCAATCTTGAAGAGGGAAGAAGCTCCATGTCATGTGAAGGGGACAAATATGTTGTTAATCAATTTATGGCATTCCAAAACACACACAAACTCTCTCTCTCTCATTCATTAAAAAGGTTTGATTTTTCTGAAATGCTTGACCTCTGATGATGACAGAATTGAATGTGGAGGAGATGGCAGCGGGAGGTGCATTGCAGAAACTGAGCTGCATATCGATGGATGCATCGTGCAGGGAGGACATACGGGAACTCGCGCAACGGGGGATCACAGCCATCAATGCAAGATGCAATCAATATCCTGCATCTTCATCTGCATCAGCCTAAATGGCTGTACAAAATGTAAATAATTATAATCTAAAATGTCATGTCTGAATCTCCTTATTACATGGTGAGCCTGGAAAGAATTTGGCAATGCTTGAGCAATAATCTTGCTTGTTGGTAGCCTATAATTGATGTAAGTCCGGAGAAATAAAAGGGTACAAGAAATCTTTATTTGAAAGGTTAACTCCCTAGAACAGATATACATGGCCACGCTCATCCGCTGCATTGATCTCTCTCCAGAATTATGGCCATCCGCTTAATGGTATAAGGAATAGCATAGGCAGTTCGACGTAGACATACTACCACCAAGCGTCAGTAATCGCAGGTTCTGACATCATAACATGATAAGTGAGAATTGGCACGACGATCGAGTTATGCTAGCGATCGGAGGGAGAGAATCCTGAGCCATCAGCAGCACCTCAACGGTCCGCAGGCAGTGCGCCACTCATGGAAGAGACTAGGCAACGCTACGGAGAATGTTTTTGGCTGGACGAAACGGGCCCTTTCGAGAGAACATTGAAGTGAGAAATGCCTTCCGATGCACACTAGTTTTGATGGGTGAACTTTGAAGGGTAATGGTGCTGCAAAGCCGGCCGATGGCAGGATTAAAACACTTGACCTGTCGTTCCTCAAACAATGAGAGCAAGGAGACGACTTGCATGATTTTTACTTCCACAAGTTTGTGTAGTTAAGTTTTAATAATGCGTGGATAGTTTGCTTAACCACACTTATCTTTTGTATCATAACTTTTGGAGTTGGAGTGCCTTCAAAAAAGAGCATTATTGCCATACGTGAAAGAGCTTGAGTTGGAGTTGGAGTTGGAGCACCTCTTAGAGCATTTTCTTCTTCGGATCATAACAAGAAGAAATGCATAATCTTTAACAAAGAAATCTTAGTATTTAAGTTGTGATTTAGGATCTTGATCTTTTATTTGCATTTCCTTTCTTAGTTGTTGATATAGGGTCCTTTTGGACATCTCCATTTGCCATTTGAATGAGATGGGATACTTTGCATTTATACTATCATAATTAATGATTTTACTCTTCATGGTTTTCCTTAAAATGAGAATATTAAGGAACACCTTGTGGCTTAAAGCATTTGCAATTACATTCTTATTGCCATGCTTATATTTTATTTTAAAGTCATACTTCTCCAAGACTTAAATCCATATTTGTTGTCTCATGTTTAGATCTTGCTTAATAAATATCCATTTGAAACTTTTGTGATCCATTGTTAAGGTATGTCTTGCCAAGCAAATAATGTCTCTACAGCTTGAGAGTATGGATGATTGCCAATAACTCTAAGTTATGAATAGCATAGTTTTTTTCACAACTCTATCTTTTTTAAGGAATAGGTGTGTAATTTGCAATCACTTAGTGGTAAACAAACACTATTTTGATAGTCTTAATTTCACATCAATTATACATTCACTATTTAACAATAGTTATTTTATCAAATGATAAATCCAAATTTTAACAATTTATTAAAGTTGTGTTGTTATTTTAACTCAAATTTTCATCGAGCAATATATCCCCTTAACATATGAAATGCGAACTAGGCCTTTTCGATAAGGTAGACATGCTTTCTCACGTTTTATACGTTTTTTTTTTTTGAAATTTTTGGAATAAAATTTAAAAAATAAATTAATAAGCAATTCGAATATAATTTTACTTTTGGAGTAGCCAAAATCTTTCAAAGTTCCAATTCCTTAAACACAAAAGCATAGTGTTAACCTCAGCACAAGAAGAGAGCGAAAAAAGTGGAAAAGCACAAGTCGGGATCTAAAAGAGATGGCCCATGAGAAAATTGGACACAACAGAAGAGGAATGATGGAGAACGGCTAAAAGCGCAGGGATGGACTCAAAAATCAAATCAAAGGTAAATTTGCATTTTTTTTTATGTAAGGCATCCCTGAAATTGTTGTACAAGAGTGTCATGCTTCCTCTTATATGTAAATTGTAAAAGATAGATAGGCATAAGAGAGAAAGCAAATAGAACGCACATAGAACGAAATAAAAAAAGGACCTTGTTATAATGGTTGGTCATGTAAAAAAGGAATGATCGCTCAAAAGGGATTTAGGGTTATGTATAAAAATAAAAAAGGTGAATGAAAAGCTCATTCTTTGGTGTGGCAAAAGTGGACTCATCTTCTTGTCTCTTCTCTTTGCTTTTCTATGAGCGTTTGAGGAACGAAGTGTGAATGGAGGAGGGAGTGAGTGTGTGAGGTTGAGGAATCTTGGAGGTGAAGCTCTCCATCATCTTCTCTTTTCTTTTTTCCTTTTTTTCTCTCATCTCGCGCGTGGTTATGGAGAATAGAACTTGGAGGAAAATGCTTGAGGATGCTTGAGCTTGCATCACGAATCATGAAGCTATTAGAGTACTTAAGGGAGGAGGTAACTCATTTGGACATTAAAGTAAGCTCACTACACACTAGTAGAATCAAAGGTACGTCAGTCAGATGAGAGATAGTCATAGGTACTCGCTTGAAACACTTAAAGGAATAAGTGATACATGCGTTCTTGGTGACTAAGTGTGAGCTCTCATTACATTTTGGTTACGTTGTCGTGACCAACGGATTCAAGCTTGAGCACTTGCGCGTCTCAAATCGAGTATCGAAGTAGCAGTTTTATCTTCGAATTGGAGCTTGAGTTAGATAGGAGATTTTGGGTTTTTAATCTATGTTACAAGTATTTTTTGTTTTTGATTATAAGTTGAGTGGGACATCTCATTTCAGTACTTTGCTTTTGATTTTTGTTAACTTATAGTAGGTTAGGGTTAAGATATCGAAGTGGAAAGCTTAAGGTGTGCCCAGTAAGGGTTTAAGATCTCGGGAGGCAAGGGAAAGCCTCATTTGCAATCTTAGCTTTGTGTATGTGTGTGTGTGTGTGAAAGCTTGGAGGCCACAAGCTTATGTCAGATCAATCAGTGCATGCCAGAGTTTTGTATGAGATTCAGGTATATCAGGTCCCTGCCCTATATCTACATTTGATTTTTGGAAAGTCTTGCCAGCCATCATAGCTTGGACCTTTAGATTTTGATCAAATCGTGGTCGAAAGTATGTTTTGGCCATTGGAATCGAACGGGTTTACTAGTATCCGATTCCGCGGTACTAGACACTCAAACCAAATACCTTGTTCAATTTTGAAAATGGGACGATTAGAATCAGACTCTGCCACATCACTACTTGGACCACCTCATCCTATCCGATTCTGAGAATCGAACATGTGAGAATTGGGCGTGTTACTTGGCCGATTGAATGCTCGGCCCATCCAATTCCAGAAATTGAACGTATCCAAATCGAACCAACCACCTCGTTTGATCATCCACACCCTATCTCACTGGATAGTTGACATGCACCCTTTGTCTGAGGCCTTGGTCTCTTTGGGGTGACCACTTAGACCTCCTTGGTAAGATAACCATCACCTTTGTGGTGTTGGTAGGCCATTGGGTAGCTATCATGTACCCTTTGTTTGATGCCTTAGTTGCTTTGGGATGGGATGCCTTTAGGTAAAAACACATAGAAACACCAAAACAATCAAAACTATGGGTTGGCCTTCGTGAGAGTTGAAGCTTTTCAGAATTTTATATATGCTATCTCCAACAAGGAGCAAGGATTATTGTGTTTGAGGCTCTTGAATTAAAAGGAAATGTCAAATACTCATAGAAATCATTATTCCTAGCATTTGATTAAGAAAATATTAGTAGAAGACAAAGTGAGAGCTATATAGAAGTTCCGTATTGGGATGAGGTAACGTGCTTGATGGATTGTGGACTCAAGCCAAACCTACATTCAAAAAGAAATGCATATAGCATTTTAACATTTGTTTGCATCATCTCCTTCCTCTAGTGACATTATTCATGGTTTTTTGAGTTATTTGGAAGTTATCATTTAAAATATCACTTTAAAGAAGCTTACAATGTAGAGGAGCTTGTATAGCAACATAGTTAAAAGATGATATGGCTCTCTTTCATAAGCATAATCCATCTATTGTATCATGGAAATTTAACTTGCTTTTTTGAATTACTTGGAAGATGTCTTACTAATGATAATGCTTTTTTGGATTACTTGCAAGATGTCTTATTGATGATGATGAATCACATGTTATAATAAGGACCTCAACGTGTAGTATGCAAACATGGCATTTCACGATTGACCCATATAGTAAATGGTTTCCAATAATTACCAACCAATTACACTCATGAAATTCATATACAAACTTAAATGTCTTGGATGCCTTAATTTATCCATGATCTATAACAAACTCCTTTAGAGTCTAAGCACTCTAGTAGTTGACTAGGTGCATCGATTTTTAAAATTTATTTGACATTTGATTTAGGAGAAGTCATTGATTAGTTGTGCCATGAACATTTTACGTATTCTTAAGTACAATAATACATGAGTTGAAAAATTTATGATAGTGGTGGTTTGGAATCCTTTGATATCAACTCATAAACTTATATTTCCATCACTAACTATCAAACAATTTTTGGCTCATGAGTCAACTTCATGCCCTCAAAGATGCTAAACTACTTATACATAAGTCCTTATAACACATTTGAAATATAATTTTACATTGTTAAGTCTTTGGCTCATGAAAATCATGTCATAGATATAGATTCCTATAAGGCTCCCAATAGTTTAATTCATCATCATGGTACATCTTTAGGCATAGTCACTTCTTGATTTGATAGTTAAAAATATGCTAGTAGATTTGTCTTAGAAAATGAAACTCATTTGGAAATACGGTTCCACTAAAGAGGATCCTCGATTCCTCAAGTGTGTGGAAGCAATGTTTGCAAAATACTTAATATTAATCATGAAATTAGCAATAAAACAATTAACATACTTAACACTATGAAACTAAAATTCTCCTACTTAGACACACAACATACATTGTCCTGAAAACTTGATGCCCCTTGCAACATTTCATTCAGATTACTAGTCATTCAATCGAGTACATCATTCAATCCGATACAATGAATTGATATGTGCTCTTATACCTTGATTTAAACCACTAGTAGACCCTAAAAAGCATCTTGTTACTTAATCTACAAAACTTTGCAAATCTTCTTCTAAAAAACTTTCTTGTATGCTCTTCAAAAATCAATCCAGCCTTGCTTGCTCATTAAGTCATCAGTTTCTCCCACCAATTGAGACACAATAGAACTCACCACATTTGCCTTGAAAACATGAATTCTTACACAATCCTTTCAAAGAGCACTTACATAAAGACCAAGATTGTTCTCCATAGAAATGCCCTCTTGAGAGAGAGAGAGAGAGAGAGAGAGAGAGAGAGAGAGCAGTGCAAATAACCTACATGCAATCCTAGATAGAATAGAGAAGATTCATGCTATCACTAATGCTAAACACTTCAACTCAACCCTACGCAATGTTGTCTAGTCCTACCCTTTGCATATACAAGAGAATATTGTGAATCATTCGTGACAAAGTTACACAAAATTAGAAAATACACTTTCATGTAGTCCAAGATAATTACCAATAGCAACATGTACCCAGTGAGAAGAGAGAGAGAGCAAGTTGTACGCAATCTACATGTAACCTTGGATGGCAAGTCTACACTATCCATAGTAGCATTCTAACTTTGATAAATTGATCAAGGTGGAATAAATTGATTTCCCAAATACTATGCATTCGATCCAGTTTTGTGCTTTTTCTATGGCTAATTAGGCCAATACTTTTGAGCTTCAATGCCTTATCTAGTACCATACCTCCAAAATTCATTTTCAAGATAATCCTTCATGAGAGAGGGGAAACTTGATGAGCCTCCTTACACAAGATTCTACTACCTCCCACACTAGTTTAAAAGATTTAAGTAAGCTATACAGCTAAGAACTTTTGTGGAATTACATGATTGGACCATTGGAATCCAATCAGTGCTGCTCAATTTTGTAGGGGGCTTTCCTAGCCAAGAATCTATCTTTGTGGCATAATAGTAAGGCTAGGGGAGGTTTGAATGACCAAGCTCCAAAAACATTTTCTTCTAGATTTATAAACATGTTCCTATTGTTTCCATTCATGCTATTCAAGATTTTTTCCGAGGTTTTGATGGGGTTGTCTTACAAGAATGTGTATAAAAATGCCAATGACTTGATAATGTGTGTGTGTGTGTGTGTGTGTGTGTGTGTGTGTGTGTGTGTGTGTGTGCGTGTGCGTGTGCGTGTGCGTGTGCGTGTGCGTGTGCGTGTGCGTGTGCGTGTGCGTGTGCGTGTGCGTGTGCGTGTGCGTGTGGGTGTGCGCGCGCGCGCAAGCGTGCGCACGTGCTTTAAACATCCTTTAAGACACCTCATAGGTATATGGAACCAACACCATATATCATCCAATATCCAAACACGATCCAATTAACCCTTGAAAAAGGGGCCCTCTTTTCAAGGGGCACCTGAAACTCTTGGATGATAATATTGACTGCAAAATATACCACCTACTTGCTTTCCTTACATGTTGGCTATCTCTTTTGGTTTGTCCTCGAGCTCATTTGCAACCCATGTCTTGGTACCCTTGAGTTTGTTACCTTGTCTCAAAATTTTGATTTTACTATTGGGCCCAAGAACAAGGGTGGCTTAATGCTCCCTTTATTTATGGATCTCCCATAGCTTTGGGAGACACAAGAAGCCATACTTCTCGAAAGTCATATTAATATCTAAAGGCAACCAAATTGGCTTATAAGACAAATAGATACATTTGAAACTCAAGGAACTAAGAAAACATAATTTTGTACATGCATGCCTATGCACGTACTATGTGTGTGTGTAGAATGAAGTGAAATGGGATATTACAACATCTAAAAAAGACCAATATGGTATAAGACAAGAGGTTTAACAATATAAATGATAATTTAAAATTGCAAAGTTTCAATGCAGTACAACAAAAGGTGTGTATCAAGGTTAAGAGGAAAATAAAGGAACTAGCAATAGGCTTCATCGCACATGACCACCTCACCATGTAACCAAACTTCACTAATATCTAATATGTATCCTCGATCCTCAAGTGAAAACCATGAGTCTAGTAGCTATGTAACCTCATTGTAGTCATGCAAACTGCTAAGACTTGGGACTAGCAATGAGTTCATGGATCCTTCTAAAATAGACTCTCTCTACCTTGGTCTTACAATAGCCATTTTGCTTTTGAGTAATGACTATATCTGTGAATGTTGTGCAAGGAAAAGCCCAAACATATCACTTGTGTAGTCCATCACCTTGGAAAGAGACCCAAACCCCTCTTGTAACAGACCAATCTCCCCTAATCTCATGGTACACTAGACAGTGGCATATATAGTGCTCCTCACTCTAAGGCTTTGAATGCAATAATATGCACATGTATGCTTTACCAACAACCTCTATGGCCCGCACGTCCTTTTCTAGACCCTCCAACTGGTGAGCAAGTGTGAATCTATCAATCCCACACCTCAAGTATATAAAAAAGGCATTCTCTATAGTCATGTGATGGTATTTCTTCATCCCAACCCTCATGTGGACAAACCTGGTCATTGAAGACCAAAGCCAGTGAGTCTAATGACTTTGTTGACTTCTTTAGGCTCTATTCTCAAATGTGAAGCATCCAATGAATTTGAAAGGTAGGCAGCCATGACATTGAGAAGCCATGAATTTGAAACCATATCGACCTTAAACATCCCATAAACTATACAAAGGCTAACTACCATATGTGTTGCACCACCATCTACTCTCACGTGGACTAAGATTTTGCTACATATAATCATGGCTGCACTATCACTAATATCTCTCAATGGACCAGAAGACTCATATGTTTGCAGCAATCAAGGCAAGTCATAGATGTACCCTATGTAAAAACAGTCGATGTGACTATACCATCACAATGCCATATTTTGGTGTTTGGCTACTGGAATGGCAGTGATAACTACATCCTTTGTGAACCTCCTAATGTTGCATATCCTCATGCCAATCTCACCTTAGCAAGTGGTCTCATATAATAAGAATGGAAAAATGAAGAAAAACCAGCGTATATGTAAGAATTGAAATATACTCCACTATATCCATGTGCCATTTGCATTGAACCAAAAGCCAAAGACATTAAAAATCCACCAATGTACTAAGTGTAAACATGTGGACCTATCTAACCAAGCAATCTATCATTAATGTCCATACGTGTTGAGCTCACCATCTCAACACTTCCCCTTAAGCTCAACTGCATCTGTGCAACTCCAACTAAGCTTCAGAATTTTCAAAGCTTCTCTACATCCAATGCCTTTGTGAAAATGTCAGCTACCTTATCTTGTGTGTTGATATATACCAAGCTGATCTCTCTTGCAAGTACCTTCTCTCTCACAAAATGATAATACACCTCAATGTGTTTTGTCCCAGCATGAAACATTGGGCTCCCATCCAAGTGTATATTGCTCCGTTTGTCACAATAAATGACAACTAGACTATCTCCCTACACATCCAAATCACCCAATGACTTTTGCAAGCATCCCACCTCACATGATGTCATAGTAGCATCCCTATACTCGGCCTCTGACTAGATAAAGCAATTGTTGGTTGCTTTTTGTTACTCCAAGTACATATTGTACTACCAAGGGAAAACATGAATCTACTGGTAGATCTTCTATTAGACTTGCAACTAGCCTAATTTGTATCTGTATATCCAATTATCTATACATCCTTACTTGCCTCATTAAAAAATACATAATTCTTTCTGCACTTGACTATGCAATAAAGACATTATGAATGTGCAATTGTTAAGCATACAAAGGTTAAATATTCACTATAAAAAGTATTGATAAATTCCATTAATGAGAATTCAAGTGCCATCACTCTCAATATTTTCTAGATAAGTATGCAATATCAAACACACGCTTAGACATACAAATGTTAGCCATGTCCAAGTGCTTGTTTGAGTCTATAGAGTGTCTTCTTTAACCTACACATAGACATGGAATACTCTAAATCCTCATAGCCTATTGATTGTTGCATATACATCTCTTCTTATAAATCACCATGCAAGAAGGCATTATTCACATCCATCTATTGTAAACTCCAATCTTTGGCTACTACTAAAGCAATTATACATCTAATAGTTGCTATCTTAGCAATTGGACTAATATCTCTTTATAGTCTATATCATATTTCTCTACATAGCCTTTTTGCATCCAACTTAGCCTTGTACCTACTAATAGAGTCACCTACATTATGCTTTATTTTAAAGTCTACCTACTTACAAATGAATAGCTTTCTTTCCTTTGAGCAAAGGTATTAGATCCTAAGTAATGTTGGTCTCTAGTGTATTCATCTCCTAGTCCATTGCTACATCCCAATGAGCATGACCAAGGACTAATTATAGATCTACTACCAGATGATGTCTCTAGTTCACTAAGAGTGTGATTTTTTGCTTTTCTATTTATCCATGACTATTATGATCATCAACATTATCTAGTGCATCTCCACTAGATACATATCAATTGTTCATCTCATTAAAACTCATCACTAATAGAGTTATAACAATGATATTCTTCTGCTTGTCGATAGAGTATAAGCCTTTGTGTCTAATTTCTTCCTTAACTCATCAAGTATATGAACATATGCAATACAACCAGAAAATTTCAAGTGCGATAACTATGAGAGACATATTCATAATGTAGATAATAGTATGAACCAGCTTAGAGTAAAAATGCTTAGATGTATTATTTTTAGTCTCATCAATGCATGTGCAACTTCTACAATGGTTGTTTTTCCTTTATATAACCCCATTTTGTTGTGGGATACACCTACATCTTAACTATTACTTTATCCCATGAGAGCTCAAAAAATCATTGAACTCTATTAGAGAGGTATTATCCCCCTCCATCTGATCTCAAGTACTAAAATTTCAAGCTTGTTTATGTTTTAATAACAGACTTGAAAGTTTTAAGTACTCAAATACTTGACTCTTTTCCTTCATAAAATATACCTAAAGTTTTTTAGAGCAATCATCAATGAAGGTAACAAAATATTTACTACTATCAAGGGATACATTATGTGTAGACTCTCAAATATCTGTATACACCATATTAAGTATATTCTTACTTACATCTCTATCATGCAAAAACGATTGCCTTGTCTAATTTTTTACGTAATTCTATAACTTTGATCGTATGTAAACTTGTATCCAATCCTTTCAATTGCATTAATTACAACCTTTGCAAATTTGCATGCACAATGTGTTTGTGTCATATTTCAATGTTTGTAACCACACATTTACCTTTAGCATGCATAGCAACATTTATAGCAAGATTTCCAATATCCAAAGTAAATATGCGACCAACTCTGCTTCCTTTTGCAATCAACTTGTGCTTATTGTTGAACTCTTCAACAAAATAGCTCTCCTCATTAAATTTAGCATATAGTTCTTGCTCTATCATTTGATCAACAGATACTAAATTCTTTGCAATGAATAGCACGTATAAAAGATTTGATAAACACTATCTAACCATTATACAAGGACAAATCAACTTTTCCAATATTTAAAATCACATGGCATGAATCATTACCTATCTCTACATAACTTTGACTTTGTAAATCTTCTCTCTCCAAATCATTTAACATGGCTAGTCATATGATTAGATGCACCTGAATGAACATATCATGCATCATCACATGTCTCTTTTCTCTAATAATATTCATTATATGTTGCATGACAAACAAACACTCATTTTTGTCATCATTCTATCTTGAAGACATCAATTCAAATACATAAAGTATACATTAGATACAAGTCCTACTAAGTCAAACAGTACATAATTGCCTATACTAATGGACTGATACTATAACTATACCAATTGTAAGTAGATATAACTGACCAAATATAATAAGTAATAAGTCAATAATCATATGAAAATCATAATGAACCCAAATTTGCCAGAGCTCCTATATCTCCATTAAACTCTAATAGGAGCTCACAGCCCAGGAGATGAGAGAGTGGCATGACTAAAATAGGTAGACTAACACCTCCTCTTAGATCCTCGGAGTGTTTGAAGACCTAACAATCTCATGTAATGAAGCATAGAAACCTGGTTAAATGCTTTGTGAAGAGATCTATTGTGTTGTCAATTATGGGAGAGTAGACCATCACAAACTCAAAATCCACAATCCACTCTCAAAAATAGTGATACTGAACCTAAATGTGCTTCATGCAAGCATGAAATGCAAGGTTCTTCACTAGAGCTAAAGCACTCTAGTTGTCCACATACAGCTCCATAGGTCTAAGTTGAGAAAGCCAATCTCCATCAACATGCATGAAGCCAAACCACCTCCATAGCTATACAACATAATGCATAATACTCCCTCTATAAAAGAAAGGGGCACAATAGGTTGCTTCTTACTTCTCCACAAGATAGCTTCAAATTCAAGGAAAAAGGCATAAACTGTAGTGGATCATCTTGCATCCACATCACCTACCCAATGAGCTCCAACCAAAAAGAGTAGACCCTTCTCCATACATGATCCTGTAGGATGGAGTACCCTGTAAATAACAAAGAATGTAAAAGGCCACTCTCCAATGCTCTTAAGTGGGAGTCTTCACATGAAAGAAGACAACAAAGCCACTACAAAAGAAATATATGACCAAGTGTTATCCAAGTACCTACCAAGGAGTCCCCCTCCCATCTCCCTTGTTAATAAAGGTACTCTATCTATGATCCTAACAAAAGTTGAAGACACTCAATAGCCCTGCCTCATCTTGGTAACGGAGTGTGCACAAACTCTAAACCCTCCTTTGAGATCCACACTTTGGTAATCATTGACCCATAAAAGGGCTACAACACTCCAAGTTCTCACTAGGCACCCCTATATCATAAAGTGTTCTTAATAGCCCATGATAAAGTATCAAAAGCTTTACATGAACCCACAAAACAACAATAAATCCTACAACCAAGTGCTCTGACATTGCGCTCTAACAAATCTAAGCACTGAGGACGGAATCAAGAGTCACATAGCCTCTACAAAAAACCTATCTACCTTGCTTTTACCCATTGACTTAGCTCATGAGCTCAATGCTCAATAATGGACATGTACAACATGGCATGTGCAGTAATTACTAGGACTAAGCGGTAGATACAATTAAGTATTTGCATCCCAACAAGGTGAAAAGCCCACACATTAACATGACCTATTAAACACATTAACATTTCTCTTGTATGAAAATACAAAATCACTATACCATCACGATGTGGAGATCTCCCTGATGACATCCCTATCGATGAAATCTACATCATGCTCATGAAAGAAAAAATTGCAACTATGGGTGCAACACTAGGTGGCAGAAGAGGGGTGGCTCATTTGAAATCTCAGAGAAGGTGGTGGCATGAAATAGTCTCCATGCCCTTGAGAATACCCCCTCGCTTTTTTTGGGTTTTTTTTTTTTGCCCAGGGGAGGGGGGGGGGGGGGGGGGGGGGCGGTGGTGTTGTTGTTGTTGTTGTTGGGTGGGGTGCGGCCTGTTGGCCAAATGGCCTTATGTATATTCATTTACAATATATTAAAAATATTGCAACTTAAAAATAAAGAACTAAATATCCACCAAATTGTGTGTAGTATTTAGAGCTTCCAAGATTCATAGTTTGTGCACAAAAATCAACAAGTCATGAAACCTCCAAGCCAAAATGACTAATTGACGTTCTCAAAATCCATAGTTGTACACAGAGTTGAGGAGGCATGAAACCTTGAAGCCAAAATCCCTTTCGCATAACATAATCGATTAGGATGTTTCCGTCTCAACAGGCCGCTTTCTAATTTTTGCCAAGAACAGACCACTTGTTTCTGAGCATATTGGATCAAAGCGCAATGTGTGTTTAACTTGTCCATTTTTGCAGGGCCATTGGTATTGCTTGGCATCCTCTATTTCAACAAGCTCTGCATGATCAAAGATCAAGGAAAAAAGGAAAAAACACACAGTTCATAGAAGCAACAGATGATTAAGAGTTTTCAGACCAAGATTTATAAACTTTATGGCAAGCTAACAGGATCACCAAAGTTATACAGAAAAGAGAAAAGAGTACAACAGTTACTTTCACAATAAGAAAAGTATTATTATTTTTTGAACTCGTACCCCATGATGACTCTGAAATTATCATTGTATTGTAAGGGTGACACAAGGTTTGCATGAGGAGCCAATTGAGGAACGGCAGCATGCAGCCAGAGCGTAATAAGCTAAGGTAGACAACTCTGGATAAGGAAAATGAACTGACCACATTTTCACTTGTCACCATACTAACCTCCAAGGCTGCAAAGCAAGGTAGGGGAAAACCAGCAAGCTTGCCAATGCTCTTCATAGGAACACTAAAGTCACTGTTTTTCTTCATAGAAATATTGGCTGGTTTCTATTTTTCTCTCCAGGGACGTTGCCAATCACATCCTCAATTTGGTAGAATCTGGCAACTAACCCAAGATGGACTCATAGGCTGGAACACTTAAAAACAGCTCGAAGCCCATCACGTCGCGCTGCTGCTCCACCCCGACTGCCCCCTCGCACCAGCCCCTGCCTGTTCCCTTGCCCCCGCCCCCATTTGCACCTGCCCGTCACCATCGCGCCCCCCCTCCCCCGCCCGTCATCCTGTGGCGTGCTGTTCCCCCGCCAACTCCCTCCCCCATGGCACGTCTGCCCTGCCTAGCTCCCCTCCCCGTGGGCGCTGCCCCCCCCCCTCCCCCCCGCCTAGCTCCCCCGCCATACCCACCCCCGCCCTGCTGTTTCCCCCCCCCACCCCCACCCGCAATACCTCCGCCTCCTCCGCCCTGCGGTCCCGACTCCATCCGGCAGACCTACCACACCTGCGCGGTGCCTGTCGTAAGCCGGCCATCCATGGCGTCCAACACCTCCCCCACCGTCAAAAACAGCATCTCCCCCTCCTTGCCATCCCCCCCGCGCATCGTCCTCTCTCAGGAACAGCTCCCCTCCCCGTGGCACGTCTGCCCTGCCTAGCTCCCCTCCCCGTGGACGCTGCCCCCCACCCCACCCCCACCCGCAATACCTCCACCTCCTCTGCCCTGCGATCCCGACTCCATCCGGCAGACCTACCACACCTGCGCGGTGCCTGTCGTAAGCCGGCCATCCATGGCGTCCAACACCTCCCCCACCATCAAAAACAGCATCTCCCCCTCCTCGCCATCCCCCCCGCGCGTCGTCCTCTGTGAGGAACAGCTCTTAGCCGTCCGTGCCACAAAGCTGGAGCTAAAGGAAACAACGATCTTTGGTCAGGTAGTAGGACATTCCCCATCCAGGGCCCATCTTCGGGACTGGCTTCACTCCACGCTGCGCATCGGCACAGCGCAGATCGTGGAGGCAGTTCTAATGGCCCAAGGGATCTTCATGGTACGGCTCACCTCGACAGACACAACCCGTGAGTTACTGGCCAGTTCACCCTATGCGTCCACGAAGGGGGTCATTTACATGGTCCCTTGGTATAGTGGCTTTACAGTGGAGGTTTTTGCACTCCACAACAGGTTTCTTCGACACCCGGTCACCCTTCTCTTTTCTGGCTTGGCGATAGAGTATCGCCAGTTGGTGGAAGAGTTCGGACGGCTCTTCGGCAATGTCCTTCCCACCTCTTTCTCGGACACAGTGACAACCGCAGGAGTCCCAAAGGTACGGGTGGCAGTGAAAGAGGTCAAGAATATCCCACAGTTCCTAGAGATCGACGCAACCGGACACTCCTTCAAGCAGCAAGTCATTGTGACTGGGCAGCCAAGGCGGTGCTTGCAATGCCATGACTTCGGGCACCAGGCAGCAGAGTGCTCGAGCTTTGGAGCTAGGGTAGCTTCGCCGACAGGCCCACATGTGGATGCGAACAATTTCACACGAGTAAAGAGACGACAGAGAGGGAGACAGCTGGGGGGCTGCAGGCTACTCCACAGCCACGGCAAGGAGCAAGAGGGCGAGCGTCGCTCCCCCAGCAAAGCACCACGCAAGCCCCCCCCTCCACGCCCTACCCGACAGGTCCATAGGTCTACACATCCACCCCCCATAGAGGCATCACAGGCCGTATCACCCGAGGGCCCACACCCCCCCCCAAATGGCTCCCGCCATGACCCTAGTCTACACCCCCCTTCACCCAAAGCTACTAGGGCCCCCCCCCCCCCCCCCAACAACACCCGCAAGGTGCCTTCGACCACTCTACCGTCCCTCGATCCTCCCCCTCCCCACCATCACCCCCGCCGACCAGTTCCCCCCCCAACACCTGATCCCCACCCAGTACAGGTGACCATTACCCCACCCATCCCCACCCCCTCCCACAAGAAGTGAGGAGCCCCAAACACCAACATCCTCCACCCACCGACAATCTAGTTCCCCCCCCCCCCCCCTTCACACAGCCACCAATTCATCCGTCCATGCCGCCTGTCACACTTTCTCGAGACAGGCACAGCTGCTACTACAGGAGTTTTTTGGCAGTGGGCCGCGGTCTTACTTGAGAGTTGCAGAGCGAGGAGTGTTCCCACTACCCCTAGAGGTGGGAATCTTCATGGTACGCAAGTCCAGGAGCAGCAAGGTCCATCTACTAGCACCACCAGATGGAACAAACCACGCCTTCTTCCTTCAGACCTCTCACATAGGGGACTGGATGACGACTCAGATAGAGGAGGAGGTGAAGAGCCACGTAGCAAACCACATCTCCCAGTGGATGGGAGGTCGATTGGCACTTTTCTCCTAGCAATGGCCGGGTTGCATGATGGACATCAACTGGTGGGCTGGGGCCGAGGTCCCTCATCTGAGCATTATCTTTCAAGCCCCTCCGCAGTGGAGAGTACCGATGGATGTAATCGACTGGCCAATACCATAGGCGGCCCGTTTCTGTCAGCGTACGAAGTCTCGCCTCTCAACCTGGTTGATAGACGCCCTGGTGGTACCACTAGGCGCATTCATCACCCCCATGGTCTGCTCGAGGGCTACCATGGGGGAATGGAGTTCACCATCCAAGCCGGCAGCAAAGCATATACGTATGCCTCATAGTTCCTCTTCTTCATCAACAGCTTCCACACCAAACAGATGCTTGTTCGGTCAGTCACATGTCTCTCTATGAGTTTACACCTTGCATCCTGGAATGTGAATAGCCTCCACTATAGTGGGGCACATGGTTCCAAGAAGTTGGTTGTTTTGTAGGAGCTGTAGCCTGCCCTTGCCAGACGGATCGACATCTTACTTCTACAAGAGCACAAGTCACTCCCACCCAAGCCCAACGGGTAGGGAAGGTACTCTCGGGCAACTCACACACTTACTGGGAGCACGCCATCAGTGCCCATGGCAGGAGTGGAGGCGTATGCACCTCTATTGGTCAGAATCTCTACTGTAAACTCTAATTTACAGCAAAAATTAGGGTTAGTAGCAGCCTCCAAAAGCATGCCAGAAATTGAAAGCTCCAAGACTTGGATTCAATAGGGCTGAAGGTGAATTTCAGCTAAATTCACGTGGAGTACTAGCCAACCATTGAATTTGGGACATTTCCATCGTCTATGAAGCAGGTGAAGGCCAATTAAGTGCCCGAATCAAGAGGCAAATCAAATTGAAGACCTGCTGGTCACTTTGGATAGCAAGGGGAGTTATGATTACGAAGGGGATCGGGAGAAATTATAAGTCAACTTCTTCAATAATAAAGCTAGAGAAATAGCAAAAGGGGCGCGAATTTTGGGGCCAATCGGGTGTGCATTGTCCAAGATCAATAGGTAAATTTGTATTTTCAGATTTGCATTTATTGTTTGCTGTTGTCTTGTGTACAAGACCACAGGATGATAGTGGCAGGGAGGGTTCTATGGATTAGATTGGATATTGGGGACTCGTGCCTTGCAGGTTCTGGGTGGAGATCGCAGATGGACTCCCAGAGGTGGATTCCTAGATCGTTGGAGGAGACTTCAACAACCATGAGGCTTAATAGGACCAGCAGGGCAGAGGCACAAACTACGAAGGCATGGCTAGGGAGAATCAAGAGGCATGGTGGGTCTTTCTACTAGCAGTAGGAGCACGCAATGCTTGGAGAGACCCTGCCTTCCACAAGAGAGAGAGGTCGCTAGACTTCTCTTGGGGATACAGGCGGCTAGGTGGAGTCCTGCTGGAGCGGTTGGGCAAGTTTTATGTAGGAGAGTGGGGAGACTCTCATGGAGGCCAGATTGGGCAGTTGGCAGGCACCACGTTGTCCGATCATTGTTTGGTTCTCCTGACACTTGATCCCCCAGCATCTGCCCTAGACACACGATCCTGTCGGATCCCTAACTCGATCTATAGGAGGGAGGAGGTGACGAGAAAAATTGAGCAGATTTGGACCAAGGAGTGGGGCAGGAGGGATCAGATCATTGAGGAGGTTGCAGAGGTCCTAGCCTAGTCCAGTAGTATTTGCCAAGAGGGAACCATACAGGCCATGTAGTAGAGCCGGGAGGAGGAGAGAGCACTCCGACGGGACCTTCCGACCACGCAGAGATTATTACAAGATTCACCAAGGGATCCCACCCTCCACGCACAGGAGGTGTGCACACGAGCAGCTATCGCTAGCCTAGAGGACATGCACTCAAAGTTCTCTTTCTGCACCTCAGTAGCCTTTTGGGCGCGGAAGGGAGACACGATGTGCAGGGAGTTTTTTCAGATGCACCAGCCTCGCACCTCAAGAGAGCAAATACGTAGCCTTCAAGATCAGTATGGGAGAACTCGTTCTAGCCCAGACGAGGTGATGGAGATTGCCACCGATTACTACAGATGCCTTTTCTGGCAAGAAACAGCCTCAGCTAGAGAACAACGATGTGGACAACAAGTCTGGGATCACATCCCGTCCCTCGTCATAAAGGAGATGGGACGCTCCCTCCTAGCCCCCTTCACAAAGAAGGAACTAGAGGAGGCTTTCCATACACAGGACGGGTAGAAATGCCCGAGAGAGGATGGCCTCTCTAAGGCCTTCTTCACTACCTACTGGGAGGTGGTGAAGGACCCCCTATTGATGGCCTTCTA